>NW_015166444.1:756291-783103 GCF_001447785.1 Gekko japonicus | reverse complement strand
CGTCATGTGCCCCCCCATACCTCACCCGGGGGAACGCGATCCCCCCCGAAATGACCTCTGGGCTACTTTATAAGAGGGTTAGACATATTAATGGAGAAGACATTCATCAATGGCTACTAGCCATGAGGACTAAAGGGATCCATGAGACTCAAAGGCTCCCTGACTTGGATGGCCCAGGCTAGCTCGATCATGTCAGATCTCAGAAACCTAAGCAGGGTCGGCGCTGGTTAGTATTTGAATGGGAGACCACCAAGGAAGTCCAAGGCCTCTAAGCAGAGGCAGGCGATGGCCAACCACCTCTGAATGTCTCTTGCCTTGAAAACCCCACCAGGGGTCACCGTACGTCGGCTGCAACTTGATGGCACTTTACACACACACACACACACACAAAGGCAGCAAGGCTTTGGTCGCTATGCCAGGCCCGTAGCCAGGATTTTTTTAAATATGGGGGGCCTTTAAAAAAGTCGGGGGGGGGGACTGAAATAAAAATAAAATTTAAAATTCTCGTAGGCTGAGCTAAAAAAAAAACTCATGTAGGAAGGAGGGGAGGCCACATGCATCTGCACTCCAAGCCGTGAACCCATGGCTTGGAGCGCAGGCACATAGCCCCCGCTTCTCTCCCAAAGCCCTTAAAGGGACAAATTCACAGCTGGGAGTGCAGGCACGCACAGCCTCCCCCCCACTTCTTCCCAAAAGTAGTGGGGCCTTGGCAGGAAGTGGGGGGTGGGGCCACCCGGGAGTCCCCACTGTAGCTACAGGCCTGCTCTATGTCCTTCTTGTTGGCCCTTCAGGGCAACTGTTTGATTATTGTATGAAAGAGTATACTGGACTTGATGGACCGCTGTTCTAATCCAGCAGTGCTCTTCTTATGCCGCTAAACCTTTCTGGGAGAACTTCCTCTCTTAGAGGGCGATTGTACAAATGCTTCCTAGAAAAGCCACAAAAACTCATATTTGTTTGGCTTAGAATATGAATTCTGCTGGCACCTATTGATCATCCTCTAGAAGACATCCAAGTCCACACCCTAATTACCATGCCAAGCCACAGATATTCTTGAGGGCAGAAGACACTTGGTTGTATCTAAAGCAACAAACAGTACAGGCATCAATTACAAATTGCGGCTAAAATAAGTTACTTCGTTCAAAGATTTATTGAAGAATGTATCATTCTTTAAAGCTTACTTTTTTTTTTGTAATTAGTGTGTTGGTTTGAAGCGCCTCCCATGCCGAACCCATGACCTTTATGTATATTTTTATTGTTATATTTGTTTTATTGTTTTAATCCTACCAATAAAATGTTAATGAGAGGGAAAAAAAGTATGCATGGGATCATGAAAGCATATCCCTCCTAGAATAGTGGACTTCTCGTTCTGTTCTTAGCATGGTTTCCTCAGTGAGAAGGTTTGTTCTGCTCTGAGGAATCCCTGGGGTTACTTGAAATCTTAGCATGGTTTCCTCAGTGAGAAGGTCATTAACGATGGACAACCTTCTCTGAAATACATCTTAGCTGCCGCCACCACCACTGGTAAACTCACCACCCCTGGAACACAGTAGCACCACCACCACCGGTTGTCTACATGCATATACAAGGAAGTGCGGAATTAATTCTAAAACCAGGGTGGTGAGTAAACTCACCACCCCTGGAACACAGTAGCTTTGCGGGGTATAAATCCAATCTCCTCCTCTTCTTCTTCTTCTTCTTCAATATACAACAATGTGGAAAGAGTTCTGGGAGATATGAAGCTTGAAAGCAGAGGGAATCTGACCAACCCAGTTCACTAACAGCCTGCCATATTTTATTCTATTTTCTGCAAAACATAGAAGTACGTTGAGAGGACTCCCTGCTCTTGCAACCAAAAACAGGGCTTAGCCCTCCTTGCCAGCGATGCTAAGTGACTGACAGCTCGTGACACGAATCTCACGGGCTCCCAGTCCATTTCTTCTCCCAGGCCCTTCCTCAGTTCCTCTCAGGTGCTCTTGTTCCTTTCCAAGTTTTAACAGCCCGCGCAGAGGGACCCGGCAGGTCCAGAAGCCAGCCTCGGTGCATTCTGGGAGAGGGGAGGCCGTGCACTTGCCGTGCGCCATCAACAGCTGGCGAGAGCAGCACAGCCTTCTGAGAGAGCAGATGATAACTTGCGCTGTCAGGCCGAGAAGCCAGGCAGAACGGGAGTGGCTGCAGCAGAGCAATTAGCAGAGATCTTCAGTAAATCAGCAAAAGGCCTCCGCCCTCCCTCCCCTCACGCATCCCAGCCCTTTGCACCAGAAAGACACGCGTCGCGATGCGCCTCTAGTTTGTATGCCTGGCAACGGATTGCTGTTTAGACCTCCTGAAATCTTCCCGGGGCAGGATGGCCCTGCGGAAACCACAGGGACTTGGCCCTACACGGTACCTCGACTGCATTCCTGATTATGACAATCCACGCACATGCCTTTGGGGCATTCCATCTAGGGGCTCATGTTATGGTAGCGTAATAGGTGACCCAGCAGCCTCCAAGTCTACACATTGCCTGCTTGGAAGCTTCCCTGGGAAACGCTATGGACACAGCCTTGAACTGCATGGTGGAAGACAGGCAGGGATCTCAATGCACTGTGTAAAACGAAAGAGAGGACACGCTTATGAACATCTCCTGCTTTGACCAATTATGTGCTGTCCAGCCCCCCCCCCCAATATGCCAGGGCTGTGGCAACACCCGGGAATCATGCAGGAGGCTGCTCTGGCCCTACCTGTTGCTGCACAGCAGCCACAGCGAGTGGGTGAAGGGGCAGAGTGGCCATGGCTGGGCAGAGAGTGCAGGGAGGGCTCTCAGATCCGAGGGGGCACTGAGGATTTGGGAGGGGGCGTTGCCCCGTGGGGCCCTGCACTGCTTCTCCCTCACCAGAGCATCTAGAAATTAAATCTCTGAAGGGGTAGAGACATCTCATCCCTTCTGTGCATGAATGTTGTTAAGGGTACGAGTGCTAAGTCAGCATGCAGTGCACGGCCTCTGCATTTCGACTTCTGTGTTGGAGGATAGTTCTGTTTTTACAAATATCTTGAACCGAAACCTCAGCTTTTAGGTCAGGAGATGACAGATTTTTGCAAAGTAAATCAATACTGGAGATGGAGTAGAATGGTCCGGCAATGTGTAATCAGGGGGATGGAGAGGTAGTGACCCTTGGTGTTAGAACAGGGATGTTACAAGCATGTTTTTTATCTTGATTGGTAAAACGTTGACGGTTGTATTGCTAAGAAGAAAATACACTATTTGAAAAGGTTGCAAGCGAAAAATACCAGCAAAAGGACACGAGAAAGGCTTGGTGGCTGGTATATTTTCAAGACCACTCCCAGCACCTGATTTCCAGGCAGGAAAACCAGCATTGGATAAGATGTGGATTTATCCTGGAATAAGTACGACATGTTTGGTCCAATATTGGGCAAACCACTACCTGGCTTGACACAGAATGCCTGGGTATCCTGGCTTTCTGATATCTCTGTGGGAGAGCATCTACTTTGCATAAGAGAACATAAGAGAAGCCATGTTGGATCGAATCAATGGCCCATCCAGCCCTACACACTGTGTCACACAGTGGCCTAAAATCCAGTCGCCATCAGGAGGCCCACCGGTGGTGTCAGTACTCCAGAAGCCCTCCCACTGTTTTCCCCCAAGCACCAAAAATACAGAGCATCACTGCCCCCAGACAGTGTTCCAACTGTACGTTGCACCTAATAGGCACTGATGGACCTCTGCTCCATATGCTCATCCAATCCCCTCTTGAATCTGTCTGTGCTTGCAGCCACCACCGCTTCCTGCAGCAGTGAATTCCACATGTTAATTATTCTTTGGGTGAAGAAGTAAGGACCTGGGTCCAGTCCCAGGCTACTCTGGTTAAAAGGGTCAGGTAGTAAGGGAAGTGAAAGATCTTTTCCCTGGACAGCAGCTGCCAGCCAGAGCAGACCATGCAGAGCTTGATAGACCAGTGGTCTGGTGCATTATAAAGTAGCTTCATGAGCTCACGTAGTTCTGCTGCTAAAGCTAAGCACATACAGCCCCAAGAACTCCCTGAATGGCAAGGCATTGGGTTGCCCAAAGTAACCCTCCTCCTGTGCTATGACGGCTGGATGCCAGGTGGGCTCTAGACATAGTGCCCTTTCTAGCCTGTCATGGACTCAAGCTGGGTGGCGGCTGTACAGCTGTGGAGGTAGCACGCCTCCTGTTCTTCCTCCTACCCCTGGGGTACAAGATGGCCTGGAAAGCACAGGCTTTCCATTCCCCCGTTGCTGGCAGCCGAATCCCCAGGGGCACTCTGCTTCCTGTTTGGTGTAGTGGTTGTGTGCGGACTCTGATCTGGGAGAACCGGGTTTGATTCCCCACTCCTCCACTTGCACTGTTGATGTGACCTTGGGTCAGTCACAAGCTCTGGCACAGCTGTCTTTGAAAAAGAGCAGTTTGTGTCAGAGTTGTCTCAGCCCCACCCACCTCACAGGGTGTCTGTTGTGGGGAGGGGAAGGGAAAGGAGTTTGTAAGCCGCTCTGAGACTCCAAGTGAAGGGCGGGGTATAAATCCAATCTCCTCCTCCTCCTCCTCTGTTGGCTCTCAATGGATTGGCAGGGGGGGGATGGGAGGGACAAAATGGCTGCATAACTTGTAGTGACATCACAGCATCAACGGATGCTCTAGGATTCACCCAAAACTCTATGGTTTCCATGAGGAATTTGGATGGACTTTGAAGCACCCAGTGACGTTGTGATGTCACTTCCAGTTGCACAGCCAGAAGTGACGTCACGACATTGACAGACGCAATTTCTGTAGGCCCTGTCCCTCACAGTTTCCTGGGGGTTGCCAGATCCTTGGAGACCTTCTGCAGCCTGCATTCAACCCGCACGGCGGTAAGAACAGGAGGACTGTTTGGGATGCAACAGGAGGCAGAAGCCGCACCTGCGATGTTGCTCTCTGAAGTTTCTGCAGCCCAAGCAATTGCTTGAGTCATTTGGGAAGTGAAGCAGGTGGACCTGACTGCTGGGGAAAGTGTTAGCCCCGCCAGCCGGCTAGCCATCGCTATTTATGGGAATCCTCCCTGGGCTCCAAAAAGCAAATGTGTCCCGTGTTCTACCTGGCTCCCCTTTTGACCTGCAAGATCTTGTTTTAGGCTTTCCCCCTCTCCTAGCAGCTTCCTCCTCACCTGTCAGCCTCTGGCTCCGCGTCCCTGGCCAAGGAAACCTCTGCAATGAATATCTGATTGCAAACAAATATCCGAAACCCGCTCTGCATTCTTTGGGAGAAGGAGAGGACGTGCCAAATTGATCATTGCCCTGAGTAACTCAGCCCTGCAGAACTGTGTGATAACCATTCAGGGAGGACGGAGCTATCAATGGCCGCTAGCCATGACTAGCTCAAATCTTGGTTATCTCTGAATAATAAATAGTTGTGTGGGGGGGAATGTGAGGACAGCTACTGTCCTGCTTTTAGGTTTCCAGGAAACATCTGGAATGCCAGAGCCTGCCTGCATCCAAGATATTATCCAATGGGGTTCTTTTTTGATAACGTTAGGCCACATCAGTCTCACACAGAGAGGGTCTTTACCCCTTAACAAAAGTGTAGAAATGATATGAGCTTTCATTCTATCGATGCTCCGAGGTCCCCTCCCCAGTTGCCTCCATTTGCATGTCTCAGACATACGACCGTGGGTGCAGCTGAGGTCCCCCGGGTGTCCTTCCGATCCCAGACTCCTTGCGCATCAATTCTCTCCGGCCCACTGGGTAGCGCAGCGCCTGTTTTGCATGAATCAACCCCCAGGTTCCCTGCCCAGCGTCTCCAGTTAAAGTATCCCAGGGGTGCCAGAATCAAGGACGGATAATGAGGCAGGCATGAGACCTATATTACTAACACCACTCAAAGGGATCCCGCAGAGTTTGTTAATAGCACTGACATCATGTCATTCAGGGCCCCGTGTCCTTTCTGGAAGCGGGTGGGAGGCGGCAGCAGGAACAGGCCCAGAAGAGAAAGGTATAAATAACAGAGCGATGTGTCTCCTGTGGAGCTGCGGAGATAAGCCGGAGCGGGTACATTACAGAGATTGCCATCTACAAGTTGGAGGACACTGTCTCGCTTCGCAAAGCCCCCGGGCTGATGGGAGCTCATCTGTCAGAAGGGGAGGGGGGGTGTCAGCCGGCCAGGAGGCCTGCCCAAAACTAGCAATGCTGTCATATGGGCATGTGGAAAGATCAGATCAGCACAAAGGGGCAAAGGAACTGGCAGCATCACCATGGCACATTGGGTAAGCGATAGGGGAGTTTCCCAAAGGACAGGCCAGAGCCTCGTGGCTTTCTGGTATTGATCCATTCCCCACATCTCCTTTTTGCAGCCATTCCAGAAAGCAGGCAGTATGCTCAAAGGACTGAGCAAACAAATGGAATAATGCACTTTCTATCTACTTCCAATGCACTTTCCAACCGCATTTCACTGCATGAAACGACAAAATCAACTTGCAAAGGATCGCTAAAGAGCATTGCACAATGCACTCTAGTGACCTCTTGCAAGTGGTTGTTGCCATCTCACACAGTAAAATCCAGTTGGAAAGTGCATTGGGACTGGATTGAAAGTGCATTATTGAGCGTATGTGAAAGAGGGTCCAGCGTAGGATATGACCGGGGAGTGGGATGACTCTCCTCTGCTGTTCTTGCCAAGCAAACGGGTTGCATAGGCAATGGGTTATGTGGCCAGTGTGAGTTTGCACATTTGCTGAGGCCCAGGAGGCCTTTGGTGTGAAGGTGGTTCCCAAGAAATAAATGATGTCCAGAATCCCCTGCAGGAGAGGCCCAGCTTGGTCCAAAGAGCCATCTACAACTTTACACCAGGCCCCATATTTGCAGGCAAGAAGAAGAAGAAGAAGAAGAAGAAGAAGAAGAAGAAGAAGAAGAAGAGATTGGCTTTATACCCCGCCCTTCACTTGGAGTCTCAGAGCAGTTTACAAACTCCTTTCCCCTCCCCACAACAGACACCCTGTGAGGTGGGTGGGGCTGAGAGAACGCTGACAGAAACTGCTCTTTTTCAAGGACAGCTCTGACAGAGCTTGTGACTGACCCAAGGTCACATCAGCAGGTGCAAGTGGAGGAGTGGGGAATCAAACCCGGTTCTCCCAGATTAGAGTCCGCGCACTTAACCACTACACCAAACTGGCTCTCATTGGACTCAAAGGCCCAAGGAGGAGGTTCCTCTAATAGTGAACCATAAAAAGCTACAGCAAGTCCTGAACTCATGGTGGCTGTCACAGAGATAAAAAGGGAAGAGGAAGAGATGGGATCTATACCCCACCCTTCCCTACCTGAAGGAGTCTCAGGGCGGCTTAGAATCTCCTTTGCCTTCCCCTCCCCACAACAGACATTCTGTGAGGCAGTTGGGGCTGAGAGAGTTCTTTCAGGGACTGCTCCTGAGAGAACAGCTCTGAGAGAACTTGTGACTGGCCCAAGGTCACACTAGCACCTTCATGTGGAGGAGTGGAGAATCAAACCCGGTTCTCCCAGATTAGAGGCCGTGTTCTTACCCATGACACCAAACTGGCACAAGCAGATGTGGGGGGTGATGCTACAGCAGTGAAGAAAAAAAAAACTCTAGCTGTTGGTGCCATTACATGCCATGGCAGCCTCAGCCTTACCAGCTCACATACTGATATTTCTACCCTGGAAGTGGTACCTGAACTGGCAGAGGGTCAAGAGAGGCACACCTGTGATCAGCCTGGAGGGAGCTAACAAACAGAGGAAGGTGGTGGGAAAAGGGGCGCAAGCCATGACTGCTTGCCTTACCACCTGGAGACGGAAGTTGTTGTTGTTCAGTCGCACAGTCCTCCCAGATTAGAGTCCGCACACTTAACCACTACACCAAACTGGCTCTCATTGGACTCAAAGGCCCAAGGAGGAGGTTCCTCTAATAGCGAACCATAAAAAGCTACTGCAAGTCCTGAACTCATGGTGGCTGTCAGAGAGATAAAAAGGGAAGAGGAAGAAATTGGATCTATATCCCACCCTTCACTACCTGAAGGAGTCTCAGGGCGGCTTAGAATCTCCTTTGCCTTCCCCTCCTCACAACAGACATCCCGTGAGGCAGTGGGGGCTGAGAGAGTTCTTTCAGGGACTGCTCCTGAGAGAACAGCTCTGAGAGAACTTGTGACCGGCCCAAGGTCACACTAGAACCTTGATGTGGAGGAGTGGAGAATCAAACCCAGTTCTCCCAGATTGGAGGCCGTGCCCTTACCCACGACACCAAACTGGCACAAGCAGATGTGGGGAGTGATGCTACAGCAGTGAAGAAAAAGGAAACTCTAGCTGTTGGTGCCATTACATGTCATGGCAGCCTCAGCCTTACCAGCTCACATACTGATATTTCTACCCTGGAAGTGGTACCTGAACTGGCAGAGGGTCAAGAGAGGCACACCTGTGATCAGCCTGGAGGGAGCTAACAAACAGAGAAAGGTGATGGGAAAAGGGGTGCAAGCCATGACATGTGTTCAACGTGACAGGTCAGCCCAGGTGAGAGCTGGTGTGGCCCAGCGAATAGAGTAGTGAACTAAGTTGCTGGGAGACATGGGTTTGAATCCCTACTTGTACCATGGCAGCTCACTGGGAGACCTTGGGCCTATTACAAACCCTCACCCTGACCTCCCTCACAGAGTTGTTGCTGTGAGGGAATGGAGGAGGGTAGAATGATCTTCTAGGCCACTATGAGTGCCAACTGGGGAGTGGGGGGAAAGCAGGATATAAATAAATGCAACTGCAATAACTTTGGTCTGCCTGGGAATTATTTGCATTGTTCCAAAGAGAGAATCCAGATAAAGGAGGGATTTGAACCCAGGTCTCACTGATCACAATGAGTGATGATACCCAAGAGTATGACTGCTCTGGTTTGTTTGTTTTCTTATAGGTTTCTGAGCGTTCAAACCAAAATTGTGATTGGTTTATTCCTGATCAAGATAACAACATTCAACAGTAAAATGGATACCTCCCTCCCCCACCACACAACGGCTGTAAAACACATAAAAATGTCATAGAAACAGTTAAAATGGGAAAACAAGAAAGGGAAACAGATGTGGGTGAAAATGCTTGCAGCAAACATGTTTGAAAGCTAAAAGGAATGAAACATAACATATTTGTGCACCTGTGGCCCAGGGTAGCATGATCTCATCGTATCTTGAGAACTAAGCAGGGGCAGCCGTGGTTAGTATTTGGATGGGAGACCACCGAGGAATACTGGGGTTGCTACACAGAGGTTGCGGTCACACGCGCGAGATAATGCAGGGGGGAAGCGAGGCTATTTGCTCTGTAGGAATTTGACCCACAGTTGTGTGACTGCACAGTCCTTGGAAGCTGTGGGGGTATCCCGCCACTGCGTGATCAGATGCAACCGTGGGTGATTTTTTGTTTTTGTTTTGCTGTGTGTTTCCGGTGCACTTCGACGAGGGACCGATGATTCACATCTGCACGGAGTGCTCCCTATGCAGTGTGCGATGATGCACATACTGAGACGGGGGAAAAAACAACGGCATGGAGTCGGGATGGCCCGATCAGAACATCCCGACGCCATGGGAGCGCGCTGGAGCGATCACACTGGGGAAAGTCCATCCGTGGCACGTAGCAACCTGTTTGCCACCGGACTTTTCCCAGTGTCTTTTCACTCCGTTTCTGCGGCAGAGCAAAATGGGTTGCCAACGGGTGCCGGACGCTTCCCAGATGTTTGCGTCTGATCGCGCCCTTTAAATCCATCCGGCATTCGTGCCTATGGCGGGACTGATTGTGCGTTCGACCGCAGCCAGAGGTAGGCAACAGCAAACCACCTCTGTTTTTCTTTTGCCTTGGAAATCCCTTGAGATCACCGTCAACTGGGACTTGACCGCGATTGATAATATCTAGAGTTCTGCGTAATTTGTCCGTTATTTGTCTGTTGGGGATAAAGCCAGTCTGGTCCGCCTTGATGTAAACCGGGATAAACTTTTTGATTCTGTTGGCCAGGATCGTGGTGAAGATTTTGTTGTCGTGATTTAGCAGGGTTATGGGTCTATACGATGCCGGATTCGAGCAAAATGGGTTGCCAACGGGTGCCGGACGCTTCCCAGATGTTTGCGTCTGATCACGTCCTTTAAATCCACCCGGCATTCGTGCCTATGGCGGGACTGATTGTGCGTTCGACCGCAGCCAGAGGCAGACATCAGCAAACCACCTCTGTCTTTCTTTTGCCTTGGAAATCCCTTGAGATCACCGTCAACTGGGACTTGACCGCACTTCCCACCCCCCCAACCACAATGCAATACCTTTAATCTTGTTCTCCTCTTCCTCATTTGCCTCCCCTCCTTCCTTTTTGTTAGCTCCCCCCCCCAACGCTCTCCTTCCCACCTGTCAATCATGCTCACTGAGAGCTCCTCTCTGTTCTCCCTTTCCTCATTTGTCCTTTCCATCTGGACGATTACAAGCTAATAACTGACAAGAAAGCAAACATATGTTCTGAAAATTATGTGCCATTCTCATGCCACCCCTTTGCCGTTCCCAGCTATGTGGGATTTGCCTTCAAAAGCTTCCCCAGCTGCACTGAAAAAGCTGCTTCTCTGGGAACTTCTCTCCCGGGCTGGAGCGGAAGAGAACCCAATACCAATATAAAAATGTAAAGGTAAAGGTTTCCCTTGCTCAAAAGCCAGTCGAATCCGACTCTAGGGGTGCGGTGCTCATCTCCGTTTCCAAGCCGAAGAGCCAAAGAGCCAGCGCTGTCCGAAGACTTCTCCGTGGTCATGTGGCTGGGATGACTAGACACCGAGGCGCATGGAACGCTGTTACCTTCCCACCAAAGCGGTACCTATTTATCTACTTGCAATTTCTTGCTTTCGAACTGCTAAGTTGGCAGGAGCTGGGGCCAGAAACGGGAGCTCACTCTGTCATGCCGCACTCAGGTCTCGAACCGCTGAACTACCGACCTTCCGGTCGGCAATTCAGCATCTTAACCACTGAGCCACCGCAGCCCATACAGTATCAATATACATACCAATATATATACATACCAATATACATACCAATATTATATATTGGTATAATACCAATATATAATACGAATATACCATACATATCCTAACTCATTCAGTCCTCACATATGTATTCTCAACAAGAAGGACTATACATCCTCTGTATTTTAGTGTGTTTCTTTTTCAGAATAGTATGTTAGAATACTGAATGTAATGCAAGGATTATTGGGATATTTTCATGATAGAACACTGCATCCACCTCAAAGAAGGAAAATAACAACAACAACAACAACAATATTATCCATGCCCCTTTTAATAGGCTTAGATAAGCTATCTATCAATGGTTTAAAACTGTGTATAATAACTCTGGATTTCCAAAGACAATTAATTTCCCCAGTGGGCTCAAAGCGATGTACAGTTACACATTAGACAGGGGACTAACAATGTTCATAGGGGATAGGGAGGACAACATATATTCATTTCTTTTTAATTGCACACACGTGTAAACGTCTTCTGGCTTGGCTCAGTCATTTTCCGAACGGCTGCTTGTGTTTAAGTTACCTCTACGTCTGAGAGCAGACGAATGGAGAATCTCAGTTTACCTCCCACAATTAGAAAAGATACCTTTACACATTTATCTCCTATTTTGACATATTTATTGTTTTACTGTTTCCCCCTTAATTAAGCCAAAATAACTGTTGACCTTATAACCTTAGCTTGTTATTTAGCTTTGTCTTCACATATCTTAAAACATCTTCATCATGTCACATGTTAATTTGCTGCTCAGCCTCTGTCTATAAGTCTGAACTCTTACCTTCCATCCCAATGCATTTGAAAACGTGTGCCTTGCACCCAAAAGCTCATACCCTGAATAAACCTTTGTTGGTCTTAAAGGTGCCCCACAGGACTCTAAATTTGTTCTGCTGCTTCAGACCAACACAGATGACCACCTGGATCTGTTGGAGATTCCAGGTTGCTTACAAATTGGGCATTAAAGAGTTAAACGTTGTTGTTAGTTAAGAAGACAGATATTTGAAAAAACTGTGCCTTGCGCATGAAAGCTCATACTTTGAATAAACTTTTGATGGTCTTAAAGGTGCCACTTGAACTCTAAATTTGTTCTGTTAGTTAACGGAATGTTGTAGTTATCTGACCTATAGCCTGTAGGGGAAGTGTTTAGTCAAGGGGGGAAATTTGTGGGAGTTGTTTATCCTAATTAAGTGACCTGTAACATTTCCATTGATCAGTTAACATCTTGTCTGTAGAAACCGCTTTTGATCTTGTATGCACTTATTCACAGGTTTATGACTTTACAGCAAGAAGGAGAGAGAAGAGCCGCCATTCCCACGTTAGCAATGTAAGTGATAGGATGTAGTTAGCTGCTAGAATGTATTCTTTAATTTCTTTTATCCAAAGTACCCTTCCCTAATGTTTTCTTCAGTAAAGTTATGAATCCCTACTTCTGCCATGGAAGCTAGGGAGGGTTGCATGCGCGTGCATTTTGAAAAGTTTTTGGGCAGCGCGCTCCGTGGCTGAGGCACTGCAAAAATGTGGATGCTTGACCACGGGATGTCTGTCAGACCAACACGGATGACCACCTGGATCTGTTGGGGATTGCAAGTTGCTTACAAATTGGGCATTATGGAGTTAAACGTTGTTGTCAGTTAACACGAAGACAGATATTTGAAAAAAGTGTGCCTTGCACATGAAAGCTCATACTTTGAATAAACTTTTGATGGTCTTAAAGATGCCACTTGAACTCTAAATTTGTTATGTTAGTTAACGGAATGTTGTAGTTATCTGACCTACAGCCTGCAAGGGAAGAGTTTAGTCAATGGGGGAAATTTGTGGGAGTTGTTTATCCTAATTAAGTGACCTGTAACATTTCCATTGATCAGTTAACATCTTGTCTGTAGAAACTGCTTTTGATCTTGTATGCACTTATGCACAGGTTTATGACTCTTTGTTTACAGCAAGAAGGAGAGAGAAGAGCCGCCATTCCCACGTTAGCAATGTAAGTGATAGGATGTAGTTAGCTGCTAGAATGTATTCTTTAATTTCTTTTATCCAAAGTACCCTTCCCTAATGTTTTCTTCAGTAAAGGTATGAATCCCTACTTCTGCCATGGAAGCTAGGGAGGGTTCTTTAAAAAAAAAAAATTGCCTATATCCGCGTGCATTTTGAAAAGTTTTTGGGCAGCGCGCTCCGTGGCTGAGGCACTGCAAAAATGTGGATGCTTGACCACGGGATGTCTGCGTGGGTAACCCGCAGCAGGCTGTGCTGTGTGGCCGGTATGCCCCTCAACACTTTAAACCAGTTCAGTTAGAGGTGGCACCATATCGCACCAAGCAGCCAATGTGACCACAGGCTATGTATGCCTTTTTCAATTTTTTAATGATGTATGTTTTTTCGAGGAGGGGTTCATGGTTTTAAAATGTGATTTTCCTACGCATGTTTTAATTTGTCAGCTGCCTTGCTGGCCCTTGTTAGGGCAGAAAAGTGGGGCAGAAATTCTGTAAAATAAAAATAAATATGTATGAAGGATAAGAATAGAGACTGTCCTCCTTACAAAACACGTACAGCCTATCTAGGTTGTGCATAATTAGAGTAAAAAAGGTAAAGGTTCCCTTGCTTGAAAGCCAGTCGAATCCGACTCTAGGGTTGCGGTGCTCATCTCCGTTTCAAAGCCGAAGAGCCAGCGCTGTCCGAAGACGTATCCGTGGTCATGTGGCCGGCATGACTAAACACCAAGGGGCACGGAACGCTGTTACCTTCCCACCGAAGGTGTACCTATTTATCTACTTGCAATTTCTTGCTTTCGAAATGCTAGGTTGGCAGGAGCTGGAACTAGAGACGGGAGCTCACTCCGTCATGCGGCACCCGGGTCTCAAACTGCTGAACTACCAACCTTCCACAGCCTGCAGTTCAGCGTCTTAACCACTTGAGCCACCGCAGCTCCAATAATTAGAGTAGTCAATGCTTAATTCAAATCGGGCCTGAACTCTCCCTAGAAGCTAAAATGACTCAATTGAGGCTGACATACTTTGGTCATATTATGAGAAGACAGGAGTCACCGGAAAAGACAATAATGCTAGGAAAAGTTGAAGGTGGCAGGAAAAGAGGAAGACCCAACATGAGATGGATGGACTCAATCATGGACCTCAGTTTGCACAACCTGAGTGAGGCTGTTAGTGATAGGACATTCTGGATGACATTGATCCATAGGGTTGCCATGTGTCAGAGGTGACTGGATGGTACTTCATGCACCCATGATGCTTAACACTTGCGAACTGATTCTGACTCCATTGGAAAGGGCCGGTTTGAAGCTATTTGAAAAGTTCTGCCTTTGTTGCTTGATCTGTAATGCAGACATACATGTCATACTTGGGTCGCGATCAGACAGAGAATCCTGACCAGACTCACCCCTTTTAGCACTCTTCAAAGTGATTTTACTGGCTGTGGAATGATCAGACAGCACCAAGCACAGAGACAGCCCGTCCGCCATTTTTTTAAGAAGTTTGTCCTAGGAGCATGCCCAGAAGCAGGGATGAGCCTTCTGGGATATGTAGTTCATGGGGCTGTCAGCCATTCCTTTAAAAAGTTTTCCCTCTGAGCATGCGCACAAGCGCTTGCTGAGAATGCTGGGATATGGAGTTCACTGCTGTCCTCCCTCTAATCTTTTCAGTTGACTCCTTCCCCAAATTAAATTAAAAAGCTGCAGAACAGGGATGTCTTTCTTTGAGAGTTTTTCAAAAGAAAACAAGGTTTTGAGCAGCCCCCTTGGGGGGGGAGAGGTGCATATATACAGTCATGTGACCCTCGCTTAGTAGGGGGTGGGGAATGGACGCTGGAAAACAAGAGATCAGTGAGACCTTGTCAGCTATGCTGCCAAGGGGGTTGGGATGGTCAGGTAGAGTCAGTGTAATTGCTATTGCATTCCTTTCTGTGCTTCGCGCTGAAATGCTTATCTGTAACGATGTGCAGGTGGGAGTTGTGTTGTCTGCTTTTTTCCAGGGAGCCGTGGGAGAAGGCGAGTTCCCAGCTTCGGCTAGAAACCGTTTGCTAGCTTTATCCCGCACATGGGAGGGTGCCTAATTGGCCAGCGCAGGGGGGGGGTACATACGAATACCCTATATCTTATTATGTCCAAGGGGCAACTGCCATTCTTAACAGTGACTATGTTAATGCATCTATAGCTCTTCAATAAAAGTATTACCTTTCCTGAAAGCGTGTACTACGTTGTTGGCTGTGGGATCTGACAGACCTGCCTGGTGGCTTGGGTGTGCAGCAGAGTGACTAGACGACAGGAAATCCATTTTGGAAGCAGCTCAGACCAACAGGACTGGACTTTCTCAGGTATCAAAGAAACTCTGGGCAAGGGGAGGGGGGAATGGAACTCAGACAACTGGGGCACGACAGACAGATGTTGCTGTCTGATCGTGCACTTTAAATCCATAAGGGGACAGCAAGGGCAACGGATCAAATTGCCCGTGCGAACGCGACCTTGGTCAACTTACATGTACGCCCACAGCTCTTTTCAGATATTACAATCATCCACACGAGTGGCCTACTCTCTTTGCTTAATGATTGCATATGCTCCCACTGAGCCTTCTGATACACATTCCTATCCTGGTGTGTGAAGAAGGGCAATGTACATATTTATCATACGCAGCACATAACTTCAATACATACGAATGGACTACTCTCTTTTCAGGGCTCACCTTCACAGGTATCAAGGCTGTGATACATGTGCGAGTTGCCCCCCCTTCACATAGCTTGGTAACCTCACATATCAGGAGGTCTGCAGATAGCACATGTGTTCCTGTTATACCCCGCCCTTCACTACCCGAAAGAGTCTCAGAGCGGCTTACAATCTCCTTTCCTTTCCCCTCCCCACAACAGACACCCTGTGAGGAAGGTGGGGCTGAGAGAGCTCTTTCGAGGACTGCTCTTGAGAGAACAGCTCCAAAAGAACTTGTTACTGACCCAAGGTCACACCAGCGGCTGCATGTGGAGGAGTGAGAAATCAAACCCCATTCTCCCGGATTAGAGTCTGCGCTCCTAACCACTCCACCAAACTGGAAATACAGTCCATCCCCTGCCTCAGCTGCATTGAGGGACACAATACATGTTCTTCATGTCCAACTGCACATGTGTAACAACATGCCATACAATACACCCTGAGCAGTCCCCCTTTTATTGGGGGTACAATGAAAATGGGCAGACCCGGAAAGGTGGCACAACTCGTCTGTGGATGTGATGATAACAGCCAATCTGTGACTGTGCAAGCCAGGCCTTGGAGTAGATGCAGACCCGGCTTCAGAGGCAGAATATTTTATGGAGATAATTTTATTAAAATGTTTACAACAATACAGCCATCGGCATTCAGCTTTAATCAATAGCACAATTTATCGTCCTTCAAGGTGAACATTAAGGCAAGCTTCCCAATGGTCAATACTTAGCCCGAAGGTCTATAAATCTTTACACTACCCCAGCTGAGGTTGACAGCCGCTGATTTGAGATAAGTAAAAGTAAGAGCGTGAAAGATTGCTTCTTTTTTGGAGGCGAAAGACTAACTATTTAATTACAATCCCTACAGCAATTCAGAGCCAATTTACGGCTGCCTTCGGGTAATAAAAATTAACACCGAGAGAACTTGTTGCTCCCAGTGACATCCTGAAAGGAAGGGTCATCCATTTCCCACAGCGCACTCCTTTGGCCCTCAGCCTAAATGTGTCTCATAAATACAGGCGTTAAACAACACTAATAGAAAGGAGGGGTTGTAAATATGTGGAGAGTGGGGCAGAAATGTACACGAGACAGTCTGTAATTGCTCATAACCCGTGGACCACTGTTAACATCCCAAGATACACAACCCTGACTTGTAGACCCAGATGCTCTAGCAATCCAGAGGACTAGAAACTTGGCGGAAGGAAATAATGTATTCCCACTGCAGCAAATGCTCCAGGATTATGAGGACAGGGCATGGATGATGCAACTCTCTAGTGAGTGATATTATCAACAGAACAGCAGACTCTGCAAAAAATTCCCTAGTCTTGACCATCTGCATAACACTCAGCCTGGAGCCTGAGGAGGGCGAAGTTTGGGGAGGGGAGGGATGTCGGGGGGTTATAATGCCACCTTCCAAAGCAGCCAATTTCTCCAGATGAACTCATCTCTGTCACCTTGACAACAGATGTAATCCCAGGAGATCTCAAGCCACCAGCTGGAGGTTGGCAACCCTTTTCTTGAGCCTCCCTGGATCCAGCACAAACTTCTCACCCATGCCTTTGAGGCCCTTTATGCCCTTTCCTCCATTAACTATTTCAGTCTCATATCCCAATTCACCCCTGCCATTGAACTTGTTGGAATCTGCAAGGTCTATCATGCATAGCTAATGAAAATGACAAGAGCATCCTGCAGGGGGCAGCAGAGTGGACAACTAGTTAAAATAGTGAGATTAGGGACTTCCAGTCTCCTGATTGGCTCAATTGGGGTTTTTCCTGGTCCTGCTGAGAGTTCCCAGCAGAGTTCCCTCTAAGCTGAGTTAGTGTGAGCTAGCTCACAGTTTTTTAGCCTCCGGCGCACACATTTTTGTCTCGGTTCAGGAAGGAGGGCTCCAGAGCAAACTCATTTACACAGCAGCCAAATCGCTCACTCACAACTTTAATGCCAGGAGCTCACAAAGGAGAATTTTTGCTCACAAGACTCCACAGCTTAGAGGGAGCATTGGTTCCCAGGGGCCCCCTTCCCACCAACTCACCTATGTGTCTCACTACCTGCCTGTGTGTCCCTCCCTACCCTGCTCACAAGCGCTCCCCCTTCCTGTCCTCACAGCCAGCTGCACTGCCTGTAGCCCTTTCCTTGATGTCACTGGGTCATGTGTGCAGCTGGACACATGGGTGGCAAAACACTCACATCTGAGCAAAGGGGGGGGAGAAGGGCCAGAAGTCCTGGTTCCCCCCTCCCCCCAGAAGCCCTGGGGCCTGGCAGATGCCCCACCTGAGGGTATGCTGATGCCAGCCCTGGCGGCCGAATAAGATTGGTGGTGGTAGTTTCAGTCCCCTGCGCTATTCTTTGCACCTTCCTGTAACTAGGAAAGCTGAAAATAAATTATGCAAACCGAAATCTATTATGCAAACATGCTCAGTTTGCACAACGTACACAAGCCATGAATTCGGTCTTTCCTTAGTTCAGACTTTGGATGGCCTGGGCTGGGTCCAGGAGTTTCATCTGTTTTAGCATGGGACGCATGCAAGGCAGAGATATGCAAAGGCTGAAATCCCGATGAGGCTGAAAAATGGGGTCCCAACCAATGCTCCCTCTAAGCTGTGGAGTCTTGTGAGCAAATATTCTACTTTGTGAGCTACCGGCATGAAAGTTGTGAACAAGCGATTTGGCTACTGCATAAATTAGTTTGCTCTGGAGCCCTCCTTCCTGAGCTAAGACAAAAATGTGTGAGCCAGAGGCTAAAAAACTCAAGTTTAGAGGGAACACTGGTCCCAACTTGTGCCAGCGGACGAACCCTGGCTGGCAAGCAACTCAGACTCAACAGTTGGATTGAGATGAATTAAAATGTTTACTAGGCACACTATGAACCATAAGCAAATAAAAGAAACATATAAATGACATACTGTCAGAAGAAAAACAAACACTACACATTCATGTGTTCACGGGTGTGTTCAGCACATGAGACTGACTTTCCTTACAGTGAATCAGACTCTTGGTCCATGTAGCTAAAACTACTCAGACCAGCAGCAGCTCTCCAGAGTTTCAAGCAGAGGTCTTTCACATCAACTCCTACATGGTCCTTTCAACTGGAGTTGCCAGGGACTGAACCTGGGACCTTCTGCATGCTAAGCAGATGCTCTGCCAGTGAGCCACAGAGAAAAGAAGGCTCCTTCACACAGATATTTCCTCCCACCTTTGCTTCCAAACTGGAGCCTTTAAAAAAAAAAAAAAAAAAAAAAGCATCCACACATCATTGTTCTCTCATCGTCCTCCTTCTAGGTTTTCACTCTGTTCGGTATGCTCTTTCCCAAACCTGTCTTACTCAGATTTATTCAGAAAGAACACAGTCCAAGTGTGTTATTTTGCGATCTGGATGCGAAGGCAGGGCTATTTTTGGGCAGGAACGCACAGGAACGGAGTTCCGGCTGGCTTCCAAGTTGGCCACACCCAGCAGGAACACATTAGCATAATAGGCCACACCCAACAGCAGAAACTCATTAGGATTGGCTACATTAGGGGTGTGTGGCCTAACATGCAAAGGAGTTCCTGCTACAAAAAAAAGCCCTGGGTTTTGACAACAAACAAGGTAAACAGAATAACAAGCAAAAGGTGGGTGTGGCTGGATAACCACACTTCTGGTAACATGGGGGTGCAGCCTAATGTGCTAATGAGCTGTGCTGTCAGGGGTGTGGCCCAATATGCTAATGAGTTCCTGATGTTGGGTGTGGCCTATTATGCTAATGAGTTCCTGCTGGGCTTTTTCTACAAAAAGAGCCCTGTACGAAGGTGAGCATTTTCAAAGGTCCTGGCAGCAGAAAGGTGCATAGGAAACTTCTATGTGGGCTGTATGTGGCCACTGGGGCGATGAAAGCAACACGAAGAATCCTCAACGTGTGGAAGCAGTCCAAATCATAAAGCCAGATATATATCTATACATCAGTGACACTCACTCTGCAGGTCGCAAAGAGCCAAGTTCGAAATTACTGTCAAGCAAAAGAACCACATTTACTTTCACCCCTTGCATGAGACTTGCGCCTCATGGAGGCTTGTGGCTTACCTGTTTCTCTGGCAGAAACTGTTTTGGGAACCAGCTGACAACCACAGCCCCCCCCCCAACCTGGGCAAGGGTCTTGACCAATGCTCCCTCTAAGCTGTGGAGTCTTGTGAACAAAAATTCTACTTTGTGAACTACTGGCATTAAAGTTGTGAGCAAGCAATTTGTCTGATGCATCAATTAGTTTGCTCTGGAGCCATCCTTCCTGAGCTAAGATAAAAATGTGTGAGCCAGAGGCTAAAATTTGTGAGCTAGCTCACACTAACTCAGCTTAGAGGGAACACTGGTCGTTACCACTTTCCTGAAACACAGGGCAGGTGCCACTTTGGGGGAAGGTGCTCCAAAGAGCCACAGGGGTCTCCTGAGCTGCTGAGCATCACTGATTATATATCAGGTTTATTACCAGTTCTTAAGCTATTATCCGTGATTAGAGGTCATTTTGTAGAAAAAGAGGTGCACGAGCTCATTAGGATAACTCATTAGCATAACTTATTTGCATATACCACACCCCTTGACATCACCAGAGGTGTGTCAGAAGGCAACACCCACCGCTCAGGCTCCACTGGACTTTGGATTGCTAGCTATTGGGGGGGGGGACGTGCAGATCTGCCCTCACAGAGGAGGGAGAGCTTGTACCTGAATAAAACTTGGTCTTAAAGATGCTACCGGACTGTTTTGGACCGGGGGGGCTCTGCAACTTACCTGGTTGCTTCTTGCTCTGACTGAGGGCTGCTGGGAGCAGGGGGTGGGGCTTGTTGCATGTGCCCACCCCCTGGGCTCTTTACTGCCGGAGCTCTGCTCCTGTGTGCTCCTGCAGGAAATGACCCCTGTCCATGATACTCACTGACAAAGCAGACACCAAAATCTTCAGGGTAGTCAAGCTGGACTTCTTTTGGATTCAGAGATCAGATCTGAGAACCATATTACAAGAGGCCACTGTATGCAGGGCACCTAGCACAAAATGTCCTAAGCATGGGGTTACTCACTGGGTCTGGGCTAGTAGCCCTGGTGAGCATCACTTCACACCCCTCTTCCCCTTCAGGTTGAGGCATTTCCTGCTATAAAACTGCGACTTGCTCCTTTAAAGATACTTGAAGGTCAAGACCTGAGTGTCATCTATGAATAGAAGCGTTATTTTGTACCTCGGGATGGCTCGTTACGTTTATTATCATTCTGCTTTATTTATGAAGCAGCATCCACATATATAACACTGTCTAGAGGCGCATAAGCAAAAAACAAAAAAAGGAGCTTGCAATGTGAAGTAAAGCAATGGAACAAAGGGCAGAGACTAGAGAGTTAAAGAGACAAGAGTCAGGGTATTTCTTGCAATGGGAAGAAGAAGAAGAAGAAGAGGAGGAAGAAGAAGAGGTTGGATTTATACCCCGCCCTTCACTACCCAAAGGTGTCTCAGAGTGGCTTACAAACTCCTTTCCCTTCCCCTCTCCACAACAGTCACCCTGTGAGGTAGGTGCGACTGAGAGAGCTCTTGACAGAAACTGCTCTTTTTTCAAGAACAGCTCTTATCAGAACTACGGCTTGCCCAAGGTCATCCAGCCAGGTGCAAGTGGAGGAGTGAGGAATCAAACCCGGTTCTCCCAGATTAGAGTCCGCGCACTTAACCACTACATCAAACTGGCTCTCATCAGTTTGATGAGCCTCATCATGGGCCTCTTCCTACTAGGATAAGAAGTGGCATGACATAGTGGTTAAGAGCAGGAGTTGTAATGCAGAGGGTCCCTGATTCAAATCTCATCTCTGACATAAAAACTCATCAATGGAGCAATCCAAAGGTGGTCTACTCAGAATCCTACTGAAGTTGACTCAGTGGGGCTTACTCCCAGAAAAGTGTTCTTAGGATTGTGCTGTTGGTGGCCTATCAAACCACTCTCGCCTCGCCTCCACGATCCTGTCTGACATTTTGAGCACAATAACAGGACTGGCCTGCCCTGTCAGGACGTTGTGAGAGTTACAACAAGCCAACATATGCCGAGTGCTTTCAACATTGAAAAAGCGCCATAGCCATCCCTTTTATTTAGCTTGCAGGAGCCGTGCAAAGGAGCCACAGACCAGAGGAGCTTCTGTGCCGCTAGTCTATAACACCAGAAGGAATCCTGTGAGACCCCTCTAAGCGGAAACCACCCAGCTGCCTGTTGCCCCCTCGGATTCATTGCTTTGGAACAATGAGCTTCCCATTCATCACACACACTCAGTTCATCAGGCCCGAGTACGTCATGAAATCATTTGCTAAGATAAATCCTTAAGTCGGGGTTCTGAGCATTTTGGAGGAATAGTTACAGGTTGATCCTACCTGCACCACAAGCTTGGAGGGGAAATCCTCCAGCTAGCCTGGTCTCATCAGATCTCGGAAGCTAATAAGCAGGTTAGTATTTGGATGGGAGACCACAGGGGAAGTCCAGGGTCACAACAGACAGGCAGGCAATAGCAAACCACCTCTGAAAATCTCTTGCCTTGAAAACCCTACGGGATCGCCATAAGTCAGCTGTGACTTGATGAAAGGGGGGGGGAGCCTGAGAGATCGACCCCTTGCTCCGAACCGAATCTCTAGCTATCACTCAAGGTTTCAGCAAGGGACCAGAAATCCCAGCAAATCTCCACGGTAGCAGGTCAAATTTAAAGTTCTTGGTATTATCACCTAAGTCCGGCGAGTAGCTTAACAATATAATATTTCCAAATTCTCCCCTCTCATTCTCATCCACTGGAGAGATGCTTAAGCATCTGGGTAAGGATAGGGGGAGGATTTGGGGGATTAGCTTGCAGGAACACAGGCCATTTGCTATTCGCGACTTATCCCAAATTCTTCGGCACGGTCTCTCTGCCAATCAAGCTGGCTCGCTCTGTTGACTGGGAACAATCTCTCCCCCCCCTCCTCTCTTGAAAACGCACAGCCTCTCGTACAGTTTATAAAACTGGCTCCAGCAGAACTTTCGCATCCAATTTTATCCCTCGCCCTTCTCGATGTCGCTTTCCAGGCTTGGTTGGAGATGGCGGCGAAGGATTTTTGCACAAAAAACGAACACGCGGTCATCTGTCCCAGTCACTTATAAATAGAGTCACAGATCCTTGAAGAGTTGTAGAACATATTGATCCAAGTTTGCTTCTACTACGATAAAAACATGTCCATCTCCACCTCTTTTTGTGTAAACCTATCTTATTCAGATGGTCAGCAGGTAAGCGCTTTATTTTTCATCCTTAATGGTGAACAGATTTCCCCCTTCCGGGGGTTCCCCAGGACCCCCATTTCACTCCTCCCAAATTCCAATTTAACTTACAAAAGCAATTCCACCATTGGAGCATGTCCACTGCCACCTTCCTTTACTTTTCACTGCTGATTCCATAAGCACACGAAGCTGCATTATCCTGAGTCAGCCTCTTGGTCTAGCAAGATCAGCCATGTCTAGTCTGACTGTCACGGATTCTCCCGAGCCTGAACTTAGTAGAGGTCTTTCACATCACCTACTCCCTGATCCCTTTAAATGGAGATGCCAGGGATTGAACCTAGGACTTCTTCAATGCAAAGAAAGGGGCATATCACTCAAGTCTCCGCCCATCAACACTGGCTGCCAATCTGTTTCTGGACCCAATTCATGGTACTGCTGTTGACATTTCTGCTGGAAAAATTGGCAAAAATACTTAGATATTCAGAGTTTGCAATGGATCTTTGCTTCACTGGGGAGGGGGCATTTCGTTCTGTGTAAAAATCTTTATTTCTAAGGGAACGGTTGCCAGGGAAATCTACAAAATAACAGAGACCCCTAAACTACATCTTTACACTTTTACAGACTGACCATACAGTCTACAACAATGGAGATTCTTCCTCTTCTTGACCCCTAGAAGGAAATCACCTGATTACATTAACCATTAAATGTTACTAAACAGACTTCAGTTTCCCGGGCTATCTTTCCATTGGCCCTGTGCCAGGTTTCCTTCCAGGTCAGGCCAAACAATAGCACAAAAGCAGCGTTCCTTCTAAGCCGAGTTAGTGTGAGCTAGCTCGCAGTTTTTTAGCCTCCGGCTCACACATTTTTGTCCTAGCTCAGGGAAGAGGACTCCGGAGCAAACTAATTTCTGCAGCAGCCAAATGGCTCGCTCACAGCTTGAATGCCAGGAGCCCACAAAGTAGATTTTTTTGCTCCCAAGACTCAACATCTTAGAGGGAGCATTGCACACAAGGTAAACAGATTAACCCTATAATGACTGAATCTTAGACCATGCAACTCACATATTTCCAACACTTTCAAGCCCTATATGGCTTGGGACCAGCATATCTGAAACCAGGATAGTAGCATACCACCTGCTCCTGTACAAACCTACCTGACTACTAAGGTCATCTTCTGAAGCCCTGTGTCGGGTGCCGTGGCTTTCTGAGATTAGGCAGGTTGTAACCTGAGGGAAGATCTTCTCCTTCTAGAACTTCAGACTTATAGAACTTTCTCCCAGGGATTTCTGTCTGTCCCTTTCTTTCACTGTCTTCTACCAGCAGGCAAAGAACTTGCCCCCCCTTGTCGCGCAGTGCGTGTGGTAGTATGAACCAGAACCTCAGTCACGTTTGCACTCTCAGCAGTCTTTCACTCACCAGAGGCTTCCAATAGTAAACCACACTTACTCAGTCCAGTGGTAACTATATACAGGAATTTATTTACAGTATTTACAGCTCTCCAACAAAGTGCTTCGCCAGACTCCATCCACCATCAAGGGGGGAATATACAGTGGTACATTGCTACATATATACACATGACCAGCCAATCAGAACAGTGCTGACTCATTCTGACTGTGCCTCAGCTCTGCCCAGTCCAAACTGGCTGAATCTAGATTATTACAGCTGTCAGCTGTCAAGTAGATCTTAGAGATCTAGGTGCTGAAACTTATACACCAACACCTCTGCCCCCAGTTTCATTTTGTTTTGTCTGGTGTTCTGTCAATGATCACTCCTTTTTGCCCAGTATTTTAATTACTGGTTCATGTGCCTTTCAGCTTTGATTCTGTTGTTTATGAATTGCTTTTAGTGATGTTTTTATAACAATTTGTTTCGACATTAGCTGTCTTGGTAGGCCTCATGGGGCCGGAAAGCAAAGAAACAAGCAAATAAAGTAGATGTTCAACCAATGAGCCATGACCCCTCCTATGATCTGTACATCCAAGGCATACTTGCTCTGTTGACTTGTCTGTAAAGGGACTTCTGTGCCCTCCAGAGGAACCTGGAGCATGTGTGAACAAGGTTTGAGATGGGGGTATGGGGGCAGCTACCTGGTGGGAGAATGTGGGAGGCAGGGACAACTTCTTCAGTGTTGCGCCAATGTACAACAACACTTCTGGCAAAAAAGAAAAAAGAAAGAAGAGGAAGTGACCAATGCTCTCTCTAAGCTGTGGAGTCTTGTGAGCAAAAATTCTACTTTGTGAGCTACTGGCATTAAAGTTGTGAGCGAGTGATTTGGCCGCTGCGTGAATTAGTTTGCTCTGGAGCCATCCTTCCTGAGCTGAGACAAAAAAATGTGTGAGCCGGAAGCTAAAAAACTGCGAGCTAGCTCACACTAACTCAGCTTAGCGGGAACACTGGAAGTGACACCATTGATCTGGCACAATGCCAAAGAACAGCATCAATTTATTTATTTATTTATTTCATTAGATTTCTTGACCGCCCTTCCCCACTTATGCGGGGCTCAGGGCAGTTTACCACAGAATAGTTCAACACAATTATAAAACCAATTAAAACCACAAGCATACAATATTAAACAGTCAGCATAAATATTTAAAACATTTTAAGAACAGATGGCATGTCTAGCATTCAGGATTTTTGGGGTGGGGGGGGTGGGGAGGAAGAGATGGAAGGTGCCAGGCAGATGTAAAGAAACCGTCGCTGGCCTTGACCAAAGGCCTGGCGGAACATCTCTGCGTCGCATGCCCTGCGGAACTTGAATAGATCAGGCAGGACATGGATGTCTTCCAGCAGAAAGTTCCACCAGGCTGGGCCCAAGGCTGAGAAAGCCCTCGCCCTGGTCGAGGCCAGCCGGATATCCGGAATGAAGGTTCCTGGGTTTTGTCCTTCCATTTGCCAGTTTCTTCTCTTCCTGTTCTAGGGTTGCCAACTTTGGGTTTGGGAATATTGGAGATTTGAGGGTGGAGTTTAGCAGGGGTCATTTCGTAGAAAAAGAGGTGCAGGATCTCATTAACATAACTCATTCGCATAACTCGTTTGCATATGCCACACCCCCTGACATCACCGGAAGTGTGTCAGAAGGCAACACCCAGCGCTCAGGCTCCACTGGACTGTTTTGGATTGCTAGCTATGGGGGGGGGGACGTGCAGATCTGTCCTCGCAGAGGAGGGAGAGCTTGTACCGGAATAAAACTTGGTCTTAAAGGTGCCAATGGACTGTTTTGGACCTGGGGGCCGGGGGGGGGGGCTCTGCAGCTTACCTGGCTGCTTCTTGCTCTGACTGAGGGCTGCTGGGAGCAGGGGGCGGGGCTTGTTGCACGTGCCCGCCCCCTGGGCTCTTTACTGCCGGAGCTCCGCTCCTGTGCGCTCCTGCAGGAAATGACCCCTGGAGTTTAGGGAGAGGAAGGACATTGCTAGGCTGCGATGCCATGCAGCCCACCTCCCACAGCAGCCATTTTCTCCAGGAGGAGTGGAATATATGTTTTAGATCAATAAATGATCAATAAGTAGGTTATCTCTGTAGTCTGGAGACCAGTTTTAATTCCAGGAGATCTCCAGCTCCTCCACCTGGAGGCTGGCAACCCTATCCTGTCCCATGCCATCAACTGATGTTGGGTCAAGTGCCTCAGCACAGTCTGTGTTTCTTCTGAAGTTGCACACAGAGCCAGTTACCCCAGACATACACTTAAAAAGACAGCTCATTAATGGAAATTTGTGCAGAAGAGTGAAGCTCACCCCGGTATTGAATTTCTCACCCATGATAAACACACACACACACACGCACACACAATACTACCCAGCATTTGGTTATTTGCACAAAAATACTTCTGTGCAGAAATGCGAGAACGGGGGGGGGGGGGGGGGGGGGTTGTGAAAG
>NW_015166444.1:748300-756187 GCF_001447785.1 Gekko japonicus | reverse complement strand
GAAAGAGGCAGCGCTGAGAACTGGCATTATACCTTGCCGTCTGCAGCGCACCAGGGAAGGGAAACAAAAAGAAAAGACACCGCAAAGGGCAACACATTCAGCATTCAGAAAACAGATGAGACTGAGCCCTGGCCTCCAGGGAAAGATCTAGGCGGCTCTCCTCTTGATCCCACCACGGAGCAGAGCGGTGAAATTCAGAAGCGAGTGGGACTGCAGGAGCCAAGGAAGCCCAGTGAGGATGTACTGGTATGTGTGGGTCTAAAAAACAAGGAGAATCAACTCGGAGTGTGGGAGAGGCTCATCCTGAAAGTGTGTCTAGCCTCACTGGATTAGAATGTCCAAATTGTACCAATGCTGCTCCGTGAGCACATATGGCAGAAGTAGAGTTGCTACTGAGTCTTCCCCGTCGAGTGAGACAGCAGGGTAAATTTTGAGGCTCCTGTTCATCAGGGGCAGACTGGGAGGCCAAATCCTGTTTGGGACATTCCTGGAGATTTGGTCACCTGGAGATCAACTGTAATACAAGGAGATCTCCAGGCCCCACCTGGAGGATGGCAACCCTACCAACAGCCCAGCTGCAACTGCCATGGAAATTCTGCCAAAAGCAAAATTAAACGTGAAAGGCATCCTAGGCACCTGGAGGAAAAACAGAAGAGTTCCAACAAAACATTTCATGGCTGGGTTCCATCCGTCTCTTAAACCTGCTCCATGCCTCTTATATCCAGGTTAATTAAATCCCAGAAGTGTAAAAACCGAAAAAACCTGAATCACGATCTGCATCCACAGCCTTATCATGTAAACAAACGGCTGCGATCACACACACTAAACAATGCACTTTCGATCGACTTTCAATGCACTTTCCAACTGGATTTTGCCAGTTCACACAATAACATCCAGTTGGAAAGTGCACTGAAAGCGATTGAACGTGCATTATTTCGTGTGTGTGACTGCAGCCCTTGTGTCATCCAAATCATTCAAGGACCCGGCCCAGTTTTCTGTCACTGCCAAAGGCTAGTCCAATGTGCTGAAGAGACACGGCAACCACAAAGACAGCCTTACAGTTTCCCAGAATCCAACAATCAAAATTTCGGAAACTCCCTGGAAACAAAGAGCCCGTATTGTGTAATTGTCACAGTACTGTATTGGACTAGGATCTGGAGTCCAGGGCTATTTTGGGGCAGGAACGCACAGGAACGGAGTTCCGGCTGGCTCCCGAGTTGGCCACACCCAGCAGGAACTCATTAGCATAAT
The DNA here is from genome assembly GCF_001447785.1 of Gekko japonicus. Taxonomy (NCBI): domain Eukaryota; kingdom Metazoa; phylum Chordata; class Lepidosauria; order Squamata; family Gekkonidae; genus Gekko; species Gekko japonicus. Next base: position 754,936 of record NW_015166444.1, on the reverse strand, counting down.
AGGCCACACCCAACAGCAGGAACTCATTAGGACTGGCTACATTAGGGGTGTGTGGCCTAACATGCAAAGGAGTTCCTGCTATAAAAAAGCCCTGGGTTTTGACAACAAACAAGATAAACAGAATAAGAAGCGAAAGGTGAGTGTGTCTGGATGACCACACTTCTGGTAACATGGGGTGTGTGGCCTAATATGCTAATGAGCTGTGCTGTCAGGCAAATGAATTTCTGATGTTGGGTGTGGCCTATTATGCTAATGAGTTCCTGCTGGGCTTTTTCTACCAAAAAAAGTCCTGTGGAAGACCAAGATTCAACACCCCATCCTCCCAAGAATCTCTTGGGCCAGTCACATACTCCCTCCCTAACCTACCTCAGTGGGGTGTTGTGAGGATAAAATGGGTAAAGGAGACCACTGGACGTGACCTGGAGATTCCTGGGAGGCAGGGTGGGAACACAATTTATTTATTTTATAGAAAACATTGACACCCCACCTTTCCTTCCAGTTAGGGCTTGAAAGGTGGTAAACGGTTAAAAATACATTAAAAATCAACTTTTTTAAAAAAATAAAATAAAGGTAAAGATAAAGGTTTCCCTTGCTCGAAAGCCAGTTAAATCCGACTCTAGGGAACGGTGCTCATCTCTGTTTCTACGCTGAAGAGCCAGCACTGTCTGAAGACGTTTCTGTGGTCATGCAGCTGACCTGACTGAACACCAAGGTACACGGAACGCTGTTACCTTCCCACCAAAGTGGCACCTCTTTATCTACTTGCAATATCTGGCTTTCGAACCATACATGTATGTAAAACAGCAAATTACAACGAACAGGAAGGAATAACGCCAAACAAAACAAGGGAATGCCAAACAAATAAGGGAATGCCAAACCAAACAAAAAAGAATTCACCCACTGGCAGAAGATGATGATGGAGGAGGAAAGGCAACTCTCTTTGAGGAGGGAATTTCACATTTTTGGTGCTGTGACTGAGAAGGCCCTTTCCTGGGCTGCCAGCCTAGCTAGCCTCAGGTAACGGGAGCACCTGGAGCAGCCAGAGATTTTGGTGATGGAGCCTTGGGAAGGTGGGATTTGGGGAGGGGAGGGCCCTCCGCAGGGTGTAACAACATAGAGTCCAACTTCCGAAGCAGCCATTCCCTTCAGGTGAACTGATCTCTGTAGTCTAGGGATCAACTAGAAAAGCAAGAGATCTTTAGGCCCCACCTGGAGGTTGGCAACCCTAGAGTAAGGTAAAGGTTTCCCTTGCTCGAAAGCCAGTCAAATCCGAGTCTAGGGGGAGGTGCTCATCTCTGTTTCCAAGCTCTCCAAGTTTTCATGTTGAGATCTTTCACATCACCTACTACCTCTTCCTTTAAACTGGAGATGCCGGGGATTGAACCTGGGACCTTCTGTATGCCAAGCAGGTGCTCTACCACTGAGCCACGGCCACTTCCATACACAGCTTAGAATTTTTGAAAGTGTACATTGGGGTGAAGGTGAATGGGAACACTTGGTCTACAGGCTGCTGCTGTCACAATTGCATTAAAGTCTGCCACGAGAGAGCCTGTTTCTTGCTGCTATTCCTGGGTAATTGGGGTGCTTGAAAGGGTAAAGGCCACGTGTTCCTTAAATGTAATGCACTACAGCCCCATTGCTCTCCACATTATGATGGCAATTCTCATGCCTGTGCCGATAAAGTGGTTCGAAAGACAGAAGCTTGCAGGCATCTGAAACGTCATTTCGGCGATTACTATTTATTATTTATAAAAACGTCGAGTCGCGGCTCTACAATAAAGTACTCAATGCGACATAAAAAACAATAAATCTCCATTAGGCGACATGCAAATGCCCCTTATTGCTTTTGTGTTGTGCTTGTTATGGCAGCAAAACACCAGAAAACAGCAAGTTTGAACCCGGCCCTGAACAGAGACGAGCGAGGACTCCAGCGTGCGAAGGCAATTGCTGATGGGGTCCTGTCTTAATGCCAGCTCTGTCATCAAATGGCACAAACACCTTCTTAATGACATCTATGTATTTTTTAATGCCATCCCGTTACCTTCCCGCTTTACCTTTCGCCCCGCTGTGATGACTCACAAGCTCTCAGCCTGCACCAGGGATCAAATATAGTGTGTTAATAAATTAAGTGGGAGGAGGCACAACGGCAAATCAAGTTCCTGGCCAGATGGATCTTCTACAGCCTGCATCAAGCCTGTGTTCCCCCTGGAAGCCATGGCGTGGATTTCAATGGCACGGCACATTCTTCATTGGACGCAGGCAGGGAGCAGCAGTTTCCACTTAATTTCCTGCAGAACTCCCCTGGTTTATTAGCAGCCGAAATGTGAAGGACATGAACTTTCAATCGGCTGAGACAGATATAAGTTTTTGCAGAGGGGTTGGCTTGTGCTTTATAACTTCTCTCAGAACGTTCTCCGGATGGAGTTCGCCTCTGTGGTCAAGGTTTAAACCAGGGCTTGCTTACACACACAAAAAGATACTGCAGCTAGGGAACCCAAGCCATGCATGAAGAAAAGTGGGTTCCTGAGATGTGCATGTCATGCTAATTAAAGCCGATACGGATTTAAGAGTTCATTAATTTATTTTACATCCTGCTTCTTACCCCAATGGGGACCCAAAGCGGTTTACATCATTCTTCTCCCCTCTGTTTTATCCTCACAACAACCCGGCGAGGTAGGCTGGGCTGAGAGTGTGTGACAGGCCCAAGGTCAGCCAGCAACCTCCCATGGCACGAATAGGGATTCAGATCTGGATTTGCCAGATTCTAGTCCAATACTTTAACCACGATGCCACACTGACATATGGAATCATCTGTTCTGGTTTCTAGAGGAAGCAGCAAGGCAAGAACCTGGGTCTTCAACTCTTGTCCTCTAAGCCCCAGGGACACACATTCAGCAACACCCTTTGGCCTCAGATTTCCCCAGAGTTGCTAATTCTGGGTTCGGAAACTCCTGGAGATATGGGGGTGGATCCAGGGAAGGGTGGGATTTGGGGGGAAGAGGGAGCTTAGCTGCATATAATGTCTTGAGTCCACCCTCCAAAGCAGCCATTTCCTCCAGAGGAACTGATCTCTGCAGTCTGGAGATCAGTTATAATCCTGGGAGACCTCCAGGTTTCACCTGGAGGCTGGCAACCCTAGATGAGGTTTGCAGACACTTCCAACTCTGTCTTCAAATCTGTGTAGGGTTGCCCACTTGAATCTATTCTCAGGGCTTTGGCCCTAAACCTCAGAAAACTCAGCGGCATCAAATTCTCATTCTCATTCTCTCTCTCTCACACACACTCACATGCACACACACGCAGGGCTCTTTTTGTAGAAAAAGCCCAGCAGGAACTCATTAGCATAATAGGCCACACCCAACCGCAGGAGCTCATTAGCATATTGGGCCACACCCCTGACAACACAGCTCATTAGCACATTAGGCCACACCCCCATGTTGCCAGAAGTGTGCTCATTCAGCCACACCCACCTTTCGCTTCTTATTCTGTTTACCTTGTTTGTTGTCAAAACCCAGGGCTTTTTTTGTAGCAGGAACTCCTTTGCATGTTAGGCCACACACCCCTAATGTAGCCAATCCTGATGAGTTTCTGCTGTTGGGTGTGGCCTATTATGCTAATGATTTCCTGCTCGGCGTGGCCAACTCGGGAGCCAGCCGGAACTCCGTTCCTGTGCGGTTCCTGCCCAAAAATAGCCCTGCACGCACGCACGCACACACGCACGCACGCACAAATCTTCTAAAGTTAGGGTAGCCAGCTCTGAGTTGGAACATTCCTGGATATTTGGGGGTGGAGCCTGGAGAGGGCGGAGTTTGGGAAGGGGAGGGAGCTCAGAGTGGGGACGATGCCACAGAGCCCACCTTCCAAAGTGGCCATTTTCTCCAAGGGAACTGACCTCTGTCGCCTGGAGATCAGTTGTAATCCCAGGAGATCTCCAGCTACCACCTGGAGGTTGGCAACCCTGTCCAAGCTTGATGCACCTCACATGTAAATTCGAGACGGGAGACAATAATCTCGCAAGAATGACTCTAACAATATTTGCATTTAGCACACAGTTGAAAGTTTCCATATTCTTATGTTCCTTCGAAACCACATGATTTTGGCTATGCACCCTCTGTGACACCATGTGGTACAATTCCTAATACTATGCCGAAGTGGTACCATTAGTAATGCTGGTCAATGGAGCATCCTGCCCCATGAGTCTCAGGGTTTAGGATACTGTGGACCAGACAATCCTACAACCGTAAGAGCTAGCAATTTAGTTTCCTCTCCATTTAGCTTTCAAACTGAGATTATCTACAAACTGTTGCCACATTCCATGCATTTGTAGTGGGGCAGAATGACAGAAGATATGCTGTCTCGGGCTGAACTGCTTAGCATAATATGGACAGTCAAAATATTTGCCACAGACAGATTACACATCTGTTTATGCCCACAATTTCAGGTCTTCCGCCGTTCTCTGAAGTTTGCTCAATTTCATGTTCGTTGCATCTATGACACTGTCTAACCATCTCATCCTTTGCCGTCCTCGTCTTCTTTGACCTTCAATCTTTCCCAGCATCAGGGTCTTCTCCAGTGAGTGCTCCCTTCTCATTGGGTGGCCAAAGTATTTGAGCTTCAGTTTCATTATCTGGCCTTCCAGGGAACAGTCAGGGTTGATTACTTTTAGGATTGACTGATTTGATCTCCTTGCAGTCCAAGGGACTCTCAAGAGTCTTCTCCAGCACCATAGTTCAAAAGAATCTATTCTTCGGCGCTCGGCCTTCCTTATAGTCCAACTCTCGCAGCCGTACATGAATACTGGGAATACCATTGCTTTGACCATGCGGACTTTTGTTGGCAAGGTGATGTCTCTACTTTTTATCATGCTGTTGAGGTTCGCCTCTGTGGACTAAGATAATCCATACCCTATTATTCCCCTTACTATGTACGGGTGTGAAAGCTGGACAATGAAGAAAGCTGACAGGAAGAAAGCGGATTCATTTGAAATGTGGTGTTGGAGAAGAGTGTTACGAATAGCGGGGACTGCCAAAGACAAATCACTGAGTTCTAGATCAAATAGAGCCTGAACTCCCCCTACAAGCTAAAATTACTAAACTGAGGCTATCATGCTTTGGTCACATTATGAGAGGACAAGAGTCACTGGAAAAGAGAAGCTCAAGATGGGTGGCCATGTTTGTCTGTCTGTAGCACTGCTGTGGCTCAGTGGTTAAGACGCTGAACTGCAGACTGTGGAAGGTCGGCAGTTCAGCAGTTTGAGACCCAAGTGCTGCATGACGGAGTGAGCTCCCGTCTCTGGTCCCAGCTCCTGCCAACCTAGCAGTTTGAAATCAAGAAATTGCAAGTAGATAAATAGGTACCACTTTGGTGGGAAGGTAACGGCGTTCCATGCGCCTCGGCATCCAGTCATGCAGGCCACATGACCGCTGAAAAGTCTTAGGACAGCGCTGGCTCTTCGGCTTGGAAATGGAGATGAGCACGGGCCCCGACAGTCGGATTCACCTGGCTTTTGAGCAAGGGAAACCTTTACCTTTACCTAGCAGTAGAAAAGAGCAAGAGTCCAGTTGCACCTTCAAGACTAACAAAATCTGTGGCAGGTGCTACTGGACTCTTGCACATTTCTATTGAAAAAGACAATAATGCTGGGAAAAACTGAAGGCAGCAGGAAAAGATGAGACAGATTGAGTCTACAGAGGAAGCCACAGCCCGCAGTTTGGAAGACCTGAGCAAGGCTGTTACCGACAGGACTTTGCATGAATTCATCGGGTCACCATAGTCTGGAAGTGACTTGGCAGCACTGAACACGCAGACATCCACAATGAGAAAAACAACAACAACTAGATATGGAATGCAACACACAATTACGCTAAAGCTGTACGCAGCGCACAGTGACAACTTAGATCTGCAGTAAACTGCTCAGTCAGTGCTTCTGAGGCTGCGGTCACACGGAACATTAGCCACGCTACAGAGACGGAAGATAGGCGGATTTTCCAGGCGCGATCACACCGCAACATCTGGGAAGCGTAGAGCTCCCGTGGTGAACCTGAGGCTTCCCACCGAAGATGCGGAGTTAAAAACTAGTTTCCGGAAACCGTGGGGCAAGTACTTGCGTCTGATTGCGTTTCCGGTGGTGGCATCCGGCGCCCGCCCATGTCCCTTCGCAAACAGGTTTCCCCCCCCAAGTCTCCACAAGATGCGCACAAGCACCCAACGGCGCATGCGCACAAAGAGGAAAGCGAAAGTGCCGTTTCGGCTTTTAAAAAATGACCCCGTTTGTCATGGCAGTGCACCAAGCCATTGCTGGTGTGATCGCACCGTGTCGCTTCTTTGCCGCGCTGCAGGATCGTCATGTGATCGCCACCCTCGTTTACCTGCCAGCGCCGAGGGAAGGACCCGTGGCGTGCCGCCGGCGCGTCTGATCGCGTAATCGCGGATCAAACTGCACCGGGGCAATTAGTCACCCCCACCCCCGATATCCATCCGTGACCGGGGCCTGAGTAGAGAACTTGATTCATAACCAGATCCCTTGCTGACGATAAACCATGCAAGATGATTCAGATCCATTGTCTATAAAGAAGAGCACGTATCCGCTTTCGTCTGACTCTCATTAATATCCCACACTGGTGTGCAAGAAGGGAA
>NW_015166444.1:747012-748061 GCF_001447785.1 Gekko japonicus | reverse complement strand
AAGAGATCTGAGGCGAAGAAGAAACAGACTGCCCGTTTCTTGCACCCCGTCCCCCACCCCCGAGTCCACTGCGCAACTTGCTTGCTTGGGATACCTCACAGGGTTGCCAGCCTCCAGGTGGGGCCTAGAGATCTCCTTGTATTACAACAGATATCCAGACAGGAGTGATCACTTTCCCTGGAGAAAATGCCTGCTATGGGAAGGTGGAGTCTACGGCATTGCACCCTGCTGAGGTCCCTCCCATCTCCAAACTTGGAGGGTTTCCCCCCCCCATCTTCTGGGCATGGAACAGCGGTCACTGGGGGGAGGCATTTGTGGATTTCCTGCCAACAGAAATCCTGTGAGGTGGGTGGGGCTGAGAGAACTCTTTCCAGAACTGTCCTTGAGAGAACAGCTCTGAGAGAACTATGGCTTGCCCAAGGTCATCCAGCAGCTGCAGGTGGAGGAGTGGGGAATCAAACCCGGTTCTCCCAGATTAGAGTCTGCGACGTACGCCAAACTAGCTCTAGATGCTATGCAACCCCCCATACCACTTCTTCCCGTCCCAAGCCCCTGGCTCTCCTTGGATATTTAAAAAAACCGCTCCCTTTTCCGGACCCCATCGCAGAGAGGCTAGAGAGTGAAACCGAACCTGAGCTGGGTCTCTCTCTCTCTCTCTCGCTCTCTCCTTTTTCCCGTGCTTGCTTCTCCCCACCCTCCGCGTCCTTCCTTGCTTAGTGCTTCGCCGCCCCCCTCCCGGCTCGCAAGGTGAGAGAGGACAGCATTGCCGGAATGAAAGATTCCCCTCCTTGCCCTCTCCCGGCAGCAGCCCCTAATTCATTTTTCATGGCCCCTCGCAGTGACAAAAGCCGCCGCGTCTCTCTTGTAAGCGCGCGCCGCGCCATAAGTCAAAGCTGATGTGCATTTTCCCCCCAGGTGCCGGCGCTGCACTGTGATTTAATTTGTCCCGTTGTTTGGATTTCCAGACTTCGCCGGGGACTCTTCTTCCCAGACCCCACCATGCAAGGGGGCCCTAAGGGGGGGAGGGGGGGTCGCTGACAGACGGGGGG
>NW_015166444.1:741933-746861 GCF_001447785.1 Gekko japonicus | reverse complement strand
CCCCCTCCCCCCCCCCCCCAACCTCTTTTTATTTTCTTTTATGGATATATGGCTTGGGGGGGGGGGCAGAAGAAACCCACTTTGATGAACATACATTATTTTTGCCAGCAAAGGAACCGTCGGAGGCTCAGCTGTGCTTTTGGAGAATACAATTTGTCAGCAGGCTCTCCCTGACTATCTTGGCTTGCTGGACTGGTTGCAAAAAAGCCACTCTGCCATTTGCCAGGGAGCAGGGATGGAGCCTTTCCGAGCCCTGCCTGCAGATGTCAGGGCCCAGGCATAGCTGTGGGAAGCTGCACCTGAATCTAGATATAGGGTTGCCACTCTATAACGCTCCCTCTAAGCTGAGTTAGTGTGAGCTAGCTCACAGTTTTCTAGCCTCCAGCGCACACATTTGTGTCAGCTCAGGAAGGATGGCTCCAGAGCAAACTAATTTATGCAACAGCCAAATTGCTTGCTCACAACTTCAATGCCAGTAGCTCACAGAGTAGAATTTTTGCTCACAAGACTCCACAGCTTAGAGGGAACACTGGTTGCCACTACAACGCTCCCTCTAAGCTGTGGAGTCTTGTGAGCAAAAATTCTACTTGGTGAGCTACGGGCATTAAAGTGGTGAGCGAGCGATTTGCCTGCTGCATAAATTAGTTGGCCCTGGAGCCATCCTTCCTGAGTGAAGACAAGAATGTGTGAGCTGGAGGCTAAAAAAACTGCGAGCTAGCTCACACTAACTCAGCTTAGAGGGAACACTGGTTGCCAGCCTCTAGGCAGGGACTGGAGACTTCCCAGAATTACAACTGATCTCTGGACTACAGAGATCAGTTCACCTGGAGAGAATGGCCACTTGGGAAGGTGGACTCTATGCCATTATACCTCATTGAGGCCTTTCCTCTCCCTAAACTCCCCCTTCCCCAGGCTCCACCCCCAAATCTCCAAAAATTTCCCAACTTCAAGGTGCCAACCCTCACCTAGAGCTGGAGGATGTGCTCTCTGGGTGCAAGGTTGCTGAGCTTAGTTGCTGGAGCTGGTGGAGTAGGAAGCGAGAAGGGCTTAGGTCAGAGGCATGAAACCCATTTGTTATGAGGGCCAAATCTGACCTAAATATCACTTTGTCGGGCCGGGCCATGTGTGCCATAAAATGTAATGCCAGGTACCGGAGATATAAATTTTATAAAAGACACGGGCAAAACCAATTAATAATATTATTTTTTACTCGAAGTACAAGCAAAAGCAATTGATTCCTAGCAGTGAAAGCAATTGTTTTACTGAGGAACTCACAAAAGCCCCAATAAATGTATTTAATCACATGCAAGATAAGGTTTTTTCCCCCCAAGGGATACTATAAAAAGGAAATGTACATTTCCGTACATACCAGTTGCTTGCGGGCTGGGTAAGAACCCTGGACGGGCCGGTTCCGGCCCCCGGGCCTTATATTTGACACCTCTGGCTTAGGTTGTAGCTGGAAAAGCAGGTACTGGAGAGGAGGGGGAAGGTACTGGGATGCTGCTCAGTTGAGCAAACAAGACCAGGGCAGCCTTAGTACTTCATATCCTGTTCACAGATGAAAACAGGGACATCTGTTGTCCCCATACAAGCACACAACAGGGCCTGTTCATGCTGGCAAAGTAGGGATGCCAAATTCCTTGAGATTTGGGGGGGGGGTGCAGCCTAGGGAAGGTGGGGTTTGGGGAGGGGAAGGACCTATGCAAGGTACAGTGCTATAGAGCCCAAAGCAGCCATTTTCTCCAGGGGAGCTGATCTCTGTCATCTGGAAATCCGTTGTAATACATGGAGATCTCTAGGCTCCACTTAAAGGTAAAGGTAAAGGTTCCCTTGCTCGAAAGCCAGTTGAATCCGACTCTAGGGTTGCGGTGCTCATCTCCGTTTCAAAGCCGAAGAGCCAGCGCTGTCCGAAGACGTTTCCGTGGTCATGTGGCCGGCATGACTAAACGCCGAGGCGCACGGAACGCTGTTAACTTCCCACCGAAGTGGTACCTATTTATCTACTTGCAATTTCTTGCTTTCGAACTGCTAGGTTGGCAGGAGCTGGAACTAGAGATGGGAGCTCACTCTGTCATGCAGCACCCGGGTCTCGAACTGCTGAACTATTGACCTTCCACAGCCTGCAGTTCAGCGTCTTAACAAGGCTCCACTTGGAGGCTGGCAATTCTACATGAGATATGCCAAGCAAGCAAGCTGAGAAGTGGACTTCTGAGGAATTGATCTCTGCAAACTGGAGATGAGCCATAATTCTGGGAGATCTCCAGGTCCTGCCTGGAGGCTGGCAACCCCAGGTCCACTTCACCTCTCAACATCCCCCTCTTCTGAGTCAAATAAGTCCTTGGGGGTGTGAACAGGCTGATTTCTCCTCTCCCTATTGCCCAGTAATCATTCCATGCCTTCTGGTCCATTTTCAGTGCACGGCAGACTGGGTTTTTAAATGATTTTTTTGTTTGTTTCTTTTTTGTTAATTTACACATTTTCTGCCCTTTGGGGGAGTTTCCTCGGTAGGCAGAGAACCCAAACTTGCCAGTGGGTGGCCTGCTTCCATTGTGCAGTATCCGTCAGCCACCCAGAGGCCAGCCAGTTTACTATTCGATACAGAACAGTGATATAATAATGATCCGTAGTGTTCATGCAACTCTGTTGTGCGTTAATCCTTGTAACAAACTTATATTCGCAATGTTGCCATGCTTAGAAATCTTAAGCAGTTGTAGGGTTGCCACCTCTGGCTTAGGGAATTCCTGGAGATTTGGAGGGTGGAGCCTGGGAGGGCATGGTTTGGGGAGGGACCTCAGCGGGATGTAATGCCACAGAGTCCACCCTCCAAAGCAGCCATTTGCTCCAGGGGAACTAATCATTGTATACTGGAGATCAGCTGCAATTCTAGGAGATCTCCAAGCCCCACCTGGAGGTTGGAACCCATTATCAGGCTATTTAATAACAGCAAGTGTGCACACCTTCTCTTTGGCAGTTCCTAAATGGTAGAGTTATCTAGAAGAAGAAGAGAAGAAGAAATTGGATTTCTACCCCGCCCTTCACTACCCAAAGGTGTCTCAGAGCAGCTTACAAAGTCCTTTCCCTTCCCCTCCCCACAACAGACACCCTGTGAGGTAGGTGGGGCTGAGAGAGCTCTGACAGAAACTGCTCTTTTTCAAGAACAGCTCTTATCAGAGCTACGGCTTGCCCAAGGTCATCCAGCCAGGTGCAAGTGGAGGAGTGGGGAACCAAACCCGGTTCTCCGAGATTAGAGTCCGCACACTTAACCACTACCAAACTGGCTCAGCGAGGTCTTGTAGTCGTTGGAGAGGGCTTGTGAAACTTTCTTCTTGTTCCAATTTTAGATTGTTGAATTTAACTGCGCATCTTGTACTATATTTGCCTTCTTTGTTGCTTTGCGAATTGATGACTGTACTGTGGTTTTTTTTTTTAATCTTTAAAATTAATCCTATTTCTCTATAAACTCAAAGCGGTTGACAAACAGATTAAAACCACAAGATCTATAATGCCAACAACAGCAACCGCATTGTCAACACATTAAAGGCCTCAGCAACATATCACCCGGTGCCCTCATTCAGACAGCCATTTGGCCTCGTTTGAAGCTGCCTTGAAATTGTGTGAGCTTTTAAAAAAGGAAATATATAAAAATGCTGCTAGGCTGGAGCCAAGGAAGCCAGATTTGTGGGCAGAGGGACACTGATGGGTATGGGGGACAGCGTCTAGTGGTTAAGGGGGCACATCCATAGAGGGTACACAAGGCCAGGGGAAATCCCCTATTTTCTACCTGCAGATAATTTGACTGACATCGCAGGTAAATCAAGTTTACTGAGCAATTATTTCCGATTTCATTTTAGGGTAAAGTAAAGGTTTCCCTTGTTCGAAAGCCAGTTGAATCTGACTCTAGGGGGTGGTGCTCATCTCAGTTTCCAAGCCGAAGAGCCAGCGCTGTCCGAAGATGTTTCCGTGATCACGTGGAGGGATGACTAGACGCCAAGGCGCATGGAACACTGTTACCTTCCCACCGAAGCGGTACCTATTTATCTACTTGCAATTCCTTGCTTTCGAACTGCTAGGTCGGCAGGAGCTGGGGCCAGAGACGGGAGCTCGCTCCGTCCTGAAGCACTCGGGTCTCAAACTGCTGAACTACCGACCTTCCAGTCTGCAGTTCAGCATCTTAACCAAGTTAACTGGGCAATTATTTCCGACTTCATTTTAAGTCTGATTTATACAGACATCATGACAAAGCCTGGCTTATAAAATTGTGGTTAGATCCAGACCCAGTTAGTTGTGACATCCAAGTGTTGAGAGTCCAGCAAACTGAACTTCAGTTGGTTGCCACCTGGTCAGGATCTGTAGAATTTTGGACTCATTCTGGCATGCTGTGTAGCCTGAATTCACACACCACAGTGTGCATCACCCTTATTTATTTTATTTAAAACATCCAAGCAACTACTGAGAAAGCCCAGAGAGCGCCAGCCGTTCTCAGTCTTACAGGGGTTGGAATTAGGACTACTGGTCTCAGGCCGCGAAGATCTTTAAAGGCAAGCAGCAGCACCTTGAATTGGACTAAGAAACAAATATGTAGACAGTGTAATGATTGTAAAATTGGGTGATGTTACCTGTGTTTGGGGTTGCCAACCTCCAGGTAGGCCCTGGAGTTCTCCTGGAACTACCATGGATCTTTCCTGGAGGAAGTGGCAATTTTGGAAGGCAGATTTTTGCGGTATACCATAGAGATCACATCCCTTTGAAGCTCCCTACTCCTCCACTTGCACCTGTTGGATGACCTTCGACAAGCCATAGTTCTGATAAGAGCTGATCTTGAAAAAAAGAGCAGTTTCTGTCAGAGCTCTCTCAGCCCCACCTACCTCACAGGGTGTCTGTTGTGGGGAGGGGAAGGGAAAGGAGTTTGTAAGCCACTCTGAGACTCC
>NW_015166444.1:716989-741875 GCF_001447785.1 Gekko japonicus | reverse complement strand
AGCAAGGGATTTGGCTATTGCATAAATCAGTTTGCTCTGGAGCCATCCTTCCTGAGCTAAGACAAAAAGGTGTGAGCTGGAGGCTAAAAAACTGTGAGCTAGCTCACACCAACTCAGCTTAGAGGGAACACTGGTTATGCCTTGAAGTCACTGTTGCTTGGATCAGCATGGCTTAGGGTTGCCAAATTCCAGGTGGGGCCTGGAGATCTCCTGCTGTTACCACTGATCTCCGGACAATAGACATGGCTGCTTTGGAGGGTAGACTCTATGGCATTGTACCCTGCTGAGGTCCCTCCCTGCCCCAAATCCCGCCCTCCCCAGGATGGCCCAGGCTAGCCCGATCTCATCAGATTTTGGAAGCTGAGCAGGGTTGGCTCTGGTCAGTACCTGGATGGGAGACCACCAAGGAAGTCCAGGGTCGCTAATGCAGAGGCAGGCAATGGCAAAAAACCTCTGAACGTACGTGGTGGCCATAAGTCAGTAGTGACCTGGCAGCCCTTTCTACCGCCACTGTCAGCATCATGGTGGCAACTCACTCCCAAACAGCAGATGATTAAAAGGTATCATTTAACAACACTGGAAAGATACACACCATAGAAAGTCTCCAGAAACTGACTCCTGGGATACACACAATAGAAAGTCTCCAGAAACTGACTCCTGGACTCCTGCCATCACCCAAGGTATGTCCCACCACGAAGCAAAGGTTCAGCCCACTTCACACCTAGGTGACCAATCCTTCCATCAGTTCTCAAGTGTCCGAAGAGTTCTAAATGTGGGTTGCGAGGTCCAGAAAGCTGGGAATGAGGTCTTCCTCTTATCAAGTTGTAAACAGATACCGTGGTGGGGCTATGGCTTATTGGTAGAGCATCTGCTTACCATGTAGAAGGTCTCAGATTCAATCCCTAGCAACTCCAGTTAAAAGGATCAGAGAGTGAAAGACTTTTTCCTGAGATTCTGGAGACTCTCCAACAGAGTAGACAATATGGACCCTTGACAGGCCAATGGTCTGTCTCAGCAAAATAACTAACCACAGAGAGGGAAAACAGAAATCCCTCACTGCTGAGCATTACACATACTTTGCTTAACCGTATGGAGCACTGAAACATCTGTGGTTTCGTAACACAAAAAGCTTAGTGTTGTTTAAGCAAAATTGTGATAATTAATCCAGGTTAGGCAATCTTAATTATCAACCCAACATCGCTCTATAGAGTGCACAGCCACGTAATCACTATATTTTGTATTAATTACTTTAAAACAGCTACCACTTCTGGTTTCCACACTTTGCGGTTCGCTGCTGCAGGTTATAATCCCTCTTCATTTACAGAACACACACAACTAGCGAGTATTACAACAAAACTTCAGTAAAGAAATAATGTGTCGGCCATTGTGTGTGTGCGTGCGTGTGCAGGGACCCTCTTTCCCCCTTAATGCCGAAACACAAATCCAGTCCTAACAGGAGACCACTGCAACACTTCTAGAAGACGCTCACAGATATCACTAATCCAGAGGGTATCTGCAATTTATTCTGGAGATTCTAATGGGACGAAGAGTCTTTGGGGAAGAATTACATATAGCCCACTCCTAGGCTTGCTAAGTCCCCCCGGGGGGCGGGGAAACCTCTGCCCCAGAGGCCCATTATCCGCCGGCGGCGGATCAGGCCCCAGGGGGAACTCCACCCTGACGTTCACGTCACCAGGAAGTGACGCGACCACGCCGGGCACGGCGCTTCAGGACAAGGTACGACTTGGCAACCCTACCCGCTCCCCAATTCTTCCCCCCAAGGGATTTCTTTTAACACACACACACGCACACAAAACAACAACAACACCCAGAGATAGTTTCAGACTGAGCTAAGGATTGCCATGAAAAAAGAGGGTTGTTTAGCATGTTCCTTCCCAGTGGTTTCATAAGAGGTAGAGCCTCCTGGATCAGACCAATGGTCCACCTAGTCCAACATCCTGTTTAACACAGCGGACAATCAGTTGCCCTGGAGGGCCAAACAAATCTGGCTTAGAGGCTGAGGCCTCCCAGCCCTGCTATTCAGGGGTTTGCTGACGCTGCAGATGGAGGCTCCCTCCAGTCACCATGGCTAGTAGTGATTAATGGACCTTTCCTTCATGAAACTCCCTTTTAAAGCCGTCTAGGCTTGCGGCCATCACCACCTCCACTGGCAGCGAATTCCAGTTCAATCGCTCCTTGAGTAAACAAATATTTACTTTTGTCTGTCCCGAGTCTATTTTCCAGCAACTTCATTGTGTGCCCCCCAAGTTCTAGGATTATGGGAGAGGAAGAAAGAGCTCCCTCTATCCACTTTCTCTACCCCAGTTTTATAAACCTCTAATATGTCCTCCTTAGCTGTCTTTTTTCCCTAGACTACAAAGTCCCAGACTCTCCAGCCTTTCCTAATAAAGGTGCTCCTTTATTAGAAAAAGAAGTGCAGGAGCTCATTAGCATACCTCATTAGCAGAACTTATTTGCATATGCCACACCCCCTGAAAGTGTGTCAGAAGGCAACACCCACCGCTCAGGCTCCACTGGACTGTTTTGGATTGCTAGCTATTGGGGGGGGACATGTGCAAATCTGTCCTCGCAGAGGAGGGAGAGCTTGTACCTGAATAAAACCTGGTCTTAAAGGCTCCACTGGATTGTTTTTGACCAGGGGGGGCTCTGCAATTTACCTGGCTGCTTCTTGCTCTGATTGAGGGCTGCTGGGAGCACAGGGTGGGGCTTGTTACATGTGCCCACCCCCTGGGCTCTTTACTATCGGAGCTCCGCTCCTGTGCACACCTGCAGGAAATGACCCCTGCCTTTAATCATCCTCTTCTGTACTTCTTCCATCTTTGCCATATCCTTTTTGAGATAACGGCCACCAGAATTGCTGTGCACCCTATTCCAAATGAGGCCACACCATAGTGTTATACAAGGGCATTAGAATACTGGCAGATTTTGTTTTCAGTCCCTTTGCTAATAATTCTTGGTGTGGAGTCTGGCTGTTTCGCTGCTGCTGCGCACTAAGGTACCATTTTAATTGAGCTTCCCGCAACAACCCCAAGACCTCTTGCAATCTCAGTCTCATCTCCAACTGCCACCCCATCTCCCCAGGGGATCTCTTTCCACAGCACAGAACACGCAAACTTTTAGTTATCCTAATGTCTCATACAAGCCCATTCTCTGCTAGTAAATCACGTGTAGAGCCATAAAGCTGGGAAGACTAAAGTGACAGAAGGAAAACTTCTTCTTTGGAAAGGAAGATAATCCCCAAAAGTGTTGGTGATGGGAGGTTATTAAAAACTCTGGACACATGAAAGAGGGGTCTCTTCCATTTTGGTCTGCTTTGTGGTTACACACAAGCCATGATGAACAAAGCTTTCACCTAGGGACTCCATTCTGTCTCCACAAGGTGGGGGACAGTTCGGAGATCTAAGGTACTGATGAGCTCTAACTTACTGCAACTTCAGGTAATGTTAGGTAAAGGTTTCCCTTGCTGGAAAGCCAGTCAAATCCAACTCTAGGGATGCGGTGCTCATCTCCATTTCTAAGCCGAAAAGCCAGCACTGTCCAAAGATATTTCCATGGTCATGTGGCCGGCATGACTAGATGCCGAGGCGCACGGAATGCTGTTACCTTCCCACTGAAGCAGTACCTATATATCTACTTGCAATGTCTTGCTTTGGAACTGCTAGGTTGGCAGGAGCTGGGACCAGAGACGGGAGTTCACTCCACCATGCGGCACTCGGATCTCAAACTTCTGAACTACCGACCTTCTGGTCTGCAGTTCAGCATCTTAACCACCTGAGCCAGGTAAAGTTAGTCTGTACTAAATCAGACATAATTTTGGAAGCAACCTAGGAAAGAGAAAGAGGCGTGCATGTTTTCACCTTTTCTTTGTTCCCTTGCTAAGCCCGAAAGCTTGAACAAAATATGTGTATTCCTTTATTAAACCTCCATATACAATAAATCCTCTAAGTCATCTCTGTACAAACACCACCTCTATTTGGTCTTGCTATCAGTAACGTGTGGTACTGGTGACGGACAGCTGTGAAGCTTGCCACCTCTGGAGCACAATAGCTCTAAAGTGCGAAGTTGCGATATATTGCCTCCAGGCTTGCTTGTAGAAAGATAGCAGCAGGTGCAACTAACAGGAAATGTAGATACGGTGTGTAAAGGCACATGACTTCATCTGAGAGGAGATACTCCTAAGAGTCATCAGGGGCAGTTGGTGGTTACCTAGTTTGTAACTGGCACCTTGGAAAAAGACGGCAAGAGACAGGTTGCCAAGGGGACACTGGAGGGGGGCATGGGTTACTTCTGACCACCCAGGGATTCAATCAGATGGAACCAGAGTTCCCCCCAAGCTGAGTTAGTGTGAGCTAGCTCACAGTTTTTTAGCTTCCAGCTCACACATTTTTGTCTTAGCTCAGGAAGGATGGCTCCAGGGCAAACTCATTTATGCAGTAGCCAAATCGCTCGCCCACAACTTTAATGCCAGTAGCTCACAAAATAGAATTTTTGCTCACAAGACTCCACAGCTTAGAGGGAGCATTGGATGGGACATGGAAGGGCTTGCAAATCTTTTCCTCCACAAAACCTACAGGGTGAGTTGACTGCAAATAGCAAAGCCCAGAAGACTGTGATTTGATCCACACATAGCTGGATATGGCTCCTCTGTAATCATTCTTGTCCCGGGTGTTCTCGTCCACACAGGAAAACACAGGAGGTGAACGGTTAGGACAGCACAATATCCAACGAGGTGCGGATCCTACCTGTGACCATCTGTTTGTGTAACTGCTTTGTGTGACTGCACATGCCTAGCACTATTTGATCAGAGATAGGCCTGATCAAAAAAACCACATAGAAAACCACACACTGCACCTTACTGCACCCTCAGGCTTCTAATGATACCAAATAATTATCTCCAGAAAATAGGAAGATGGTAATCAGATGCAAGAGGGGAGATTCCAGGAAAAGCCAGAGTGAAAAGGGTGGTCTTCTGTCTTAAAAACAACAAGACACACAACAAAACAAAGCCAGTAGCCGACAGAGACATCGGCAAGTCAGAAGGCGAGACGTTCCAAGAGCAAAGAAGGACGTTGTCGGGAAATAAATGAGGAAGTCCTCAGCTTAACGAGGAAGAAAGTATTGGCTAAAGAGAGAGAATGCGGAGGAGCATAAAGTGAAAAAGAATCGCTTGGCAATCAATCACACGACCGGGAGCGAGTGAAGATGGTGTCTGGACACATCCGCAGCGCGAGAAACGAGTGGGTACATAAGAACATAAGAACATAAGAGACGCCAATGTTGGATCAGGCCAAAGGCCCATCCAGTCCAACACTCTGTATTCACACAGTGGCCAGAAATACCAGTGCCATCAGGAGGTCCACCAGTGGGGCCAGGACATTAGAAGCCCTCCCACTGTTGACCCCTCCCCCAAGCACCAAGAAGACAGAGCATCACTTGCCCCAGAGCCCCTATCTATACCTTGTGGCTAATAGCCACTGATGGACCTCCGCTCCATATGCTTATCTAATTCCCTTTTGAAGCCGTCCATGCTTGTAGCCGCCACCACTTCCTGTGGCAGTGAATTCCATGTGTTAATCACTCTTTGGGTGAAGAAGTACTTCCTTTTATCCGTTCTAACCCGACCGCTCAGCAGTTTCATGGAGTGCCCACAAGTTCTTGTATTCTGAGAAAGGGAGAAAAGTACCTCTTTCTCTACCTGCTCTTTCCCATGCGTAATCTTATAAACCTCAATCATGTAAACTGGCGGGATCACAATAACACAACAGTGAGATGGCCAGAAGCTGTGCATGACACAGACCCATGCTTCTGAGAGCTGGCACTTCCGGAAAGCACGTAACTCCAGACTGCAGCCCCTTCGAGGTTGCATCATCACTTTCGAGTTCATCCAGGAATGCTCTCCTAATGACACAACTTGCATGCCGAACTGTAGCTGCTTTCACACAGGAAAACCCAGCTGCAAACAACTGCTAAAGGGCATTGAAAGTGCGCCATCCAATGTGTGTGAAAGCAGTCTGAAGCCGGACTTCTTAGTGCCTGTCCCGCAACTTTGCATGTGACTCCCCCCTGGAGACTCGTCAAAGCCTGAGCTTGCGCAGCTTCTCGATGTGGTGTGGGCAGTGTTCCCGCCGAGCTGAGTTAGTGTGAGCTAGCTCACCGTTTTTTAGCCTCTTGCTCAGACATTTTTGTCTTCGCTCAGGAAGGACGGCTCCAGAGCAAACTCACTGATGCAGGAGCCAAGTCGCTCACTCACAACTTTTAACGCCAGCAGCTCACAAAGTCGGATCTTTGCTCACAGGACTCCACAGCTTAGAGGGAGCATTGGGTGTGGGATGCGTTGATTCCAAGTGAAACAGGGAGACAGTAGGGGAGGCATCAGCCATGTTTACCTCTTCCAAGCCCTTGGTATAAGATGGGTGGTAAGTCCCAATCAGGAAGGCCATGCGAGACCATCCGCTCACGCCGGATCCCTCCCTGCTCTTAGATCCAGGCTGTTCTCCATCCGATAATTATGCAGACGGCCAGAACTCTTCTTGCAGAAACTCCTTCAAAGCAGCGGCCTTCCCACACTTGCTAGGAGCTCTGGCAGAGCGGACGGGCGCAGAGGATTTTTATTCTGAGCTGTGGATATTTTTATTCTTCTCTCCCCGCCTCCAGGGAATTGGGAAATACAGAAACAGGAACCATATTGAAGCAGCATATCTCTGCCTCTCTCTCTCTCTCTCTTGCTTTGCTCTTTTTCTCTCCCTCCCCCTCTCCCTCCCTCCCCCTCTTTTTTTATATTTTTTGCCTGCAGGATATATCCAGCTCGTCAAATTAGGAATCTGCTACATGATGCCTGTCAGAAATAAATGAGAAGAAGTCAGGGGATGGGGGGGGGAGCTGGCAGGGAGGCGAGCGGAGGACTGATCGTAGATAAATTTCCAATTTTTCATAAGACAAGGAACAAATGTTAAAATAAAACGCAGCAGAAGAAGCTCTGATAAAAAGGGATGGCGTGGTGACCTGCAGTGCCTCCGGGGAATGGGGAACAGCCGAGCAGGTGTGTGTTCTTCAGACATCTGCAAGGCAGGCCCTCTGCTCTACACTAAGCCCCCGGGGCGAGTCTGAAACCCCTCCTGCTCCCAGGGACTGCTCAGCCGGCACAGGAAGAAGCCCTTGCAAGAGAATTGCTGAGAAAATGTGAAAGTTTCAGAGGTTGTAGCGCAAGGCCCACGTGACCAGTTATCGAGGTGGCCTGGTGCACCTTCCAGAGAAGAAGATGCCGTCAAGTTGCAACTGACTTACTGGTGACCCCCTTCCATGGAGAGCTCCAGGCATGAGATGAGCAGAGGTGGTTTGCCACGGCCTTCCTCTGTGTAGCAACTCCAGCCTTCCTTGGTGGTCGCCCATCCAACATTTGACGATGGCCAACACTGCTTAACTGCCACACCCTGATGAGCTCAGGCCAACCTGGGCTAATCACCTTCCCTAGATTCCTTGGTAAACCTTTGCATGTTTCCTACTGAATGGACTACCGAGATGCCGGGCTCTTTTTGTAGAAAAAGCCCAGCAGGAACTCATTAGCATAATAGGCCACACCTAACAGCAGGAACTCATTAGCATATTGGGCCACACCCCTGACAGCACAGCTCATTAGCACATTAGGCCACACCCCCATGTTACCAGAAGTATAGTCATCCAGCCACACCCACCTTTAGCTTCTTATTCTGTTTACCTTGTTTGTTGTCAAAACCCAGGGCTTTTTTGTAGCAGGAACTCCTTTGCATGTTAGGCCACACACCCCTAATGTAGCCAGTCCTAATGAGTTCCTGCTGTTGGGTGTGGCCTATTATGCTAATGAGTTCCTGCTGTGCGTGGCCAACTTGGGAGCCAGCCGGAACTCCGTTCCTGTGCGTTCCTGCCCCAAAATAGCCCTGCCTACATCCCATTGGGTGTGTGTATCTATCAAGAAGTCTGCATTCCAGAAGAGGAGCAGTGCCCAGAAACCTCTGTGCGAGTTGTATGAGGAGGTATAGGCCTTTCTTATTGCCCCAGCTGCTACTCGGAAGTCATTTGGACACAAGAGGGAGGGACTGATTTGCAGCATGTAGCCCATGTAGTCCCCCTGGATACTCTCTTCCACATGAATGTATCACTCGCAGTTGCACTGCCTCATAGGAAATAGTTCTCATGACACAGGGTATTGTGAGTGGGGTCGCCACCACCGGGAAGTAGGGAAGGACAGCATTTTCCTTCTCTTCCTTGAGGAGTAGCCTGCAGAGACTTCAGTGAGGGACAGGTCTCACTGACGCAATGGCCAAGCATAGCCTGGCTGTCTCTGCGGCTGAAGATGAGACGTAGCTCTGCTCTCCCCAAGTCATCAGCCTGTAGCACCATCTAGAGGCAGTGTAGCATTTCCTCAAGAAGTGGTGATGGGGCAGCTGCTCACATCGAAGGGGTAGAGTGACACGTTGCAGGACCGTCACACTGCTGTGCTAATCCACTTCCACTCTGATTGTGTGGAATTGCTATGCATCACATTGAGCAAACTCCAGCAGCACCCTTATTCCAAAGAAGGAGGAGGAGGAGGAGATTGGATTTATACTCCTCCCTTCACTCGGAGTCTCAGAGCAGTTTGCAATCCCCTTCCCCTCCCCACAACAGACACCCTGTGAGGTAGGTGGGGCTGAGAGAGCCCCCCCCCCCGAGGACTGCCCTTGAGAGGACAGCTCAGAAAGAACTTGCCACTGACCCAAGGTCACGCCAGCAGCTGCATGTGGAGGAGTGGGGAATCAAACCCGGTCCTTCCAGATTAGAGTCCGCGCTCCCAACCACTACGCCAAACTGGCTCTCACCTGCTCTTGTCCAGTCACCCGCTCTTCAAAGCATAGCTTCGTGTTTTTAGACCACTTTTTCAGAGCGGAGATGACGAAGGTGTCTAAATTGAACGGCTTCTTGGCTCCTTCTGATTCTAGATGGCTTGCAAAGTGGGTGATTAATTGAAGGCGGGAAATCAACTGCCTTACTGGGGAGTACGGAACAAGAGGAGCTTACCTGGTGGCGCTCCATCAGTCTGCAGTCCTCTTTGGGTGGGCAGATGCTTTGACAGGAACGCAACCAGAGGAGCCGGTCTAGCCCTCCAAGCTGATGTTGACATCAGCTGCTTAGAGGCCTAATCACCCCATTGCTCATGAAGCTGAAGTCCCCAAGCCCGGCAGCTGAAACTCCCCCACCAGCTCTCCTCTCCTGCCTTTGCTTCATACAGCAGAGGCAGACCAATTATCTGAATTCAGGAAAGTCTAGCGATGATGATGATAACTGCCAGCTCTCCATCATCTCCATCTTAATCACCCCCCCCATTTTATTTTATTTTTGGTCCCAGGCATGCTATTTTCCAGCCCAGCGATCTTGCTCTGCCTCTTATGTTTTACAGCACAGATAACTCCCTTCCGAGGCAAATCTATTGCTCTGCACGTATGGACAAAACCAAAGCAGAGAAAGAAGAAGAAAGAAGAAGAAGAAGAAGAAGAAGAAGAAGAAGAAGAAGAAGAAGAAGTAGTAGTAGTGATGATGGGATTTATACCCCACCCTTCACTACCCAAAGGAGTCTCAGAGTGGCTTACCATCTCCTTTCCCTTCCCCTCCCCACAACAGACACCCTGTGAGGCAAGTGGGGCTAAGAGAGCTCTCTTGAGAACTCCCCTTGAAAGAACAGCCCTGAAAGAATTTGTAACTGACCCAAGGTCACGACAGCAGCGGCATATGGAGGAGAAGGAAGAGAAGACATCTGAGGGATGGCTATCATGAGATAGAATTATGAGTGTCCTGATAAACATCCACACAGAATAGGACTGGGGAACTTTGCGGCCTGTAGGCCAAATCTCTCCCTTCCACGCACGCAAATGCCCTTGTCCAACAAGAGACGACCCAACTCCCCGGCTCACAGCCACTGTCACTTCTCTGAGCATAGGTATTCCATTTCTGCTGACCTTCTCCCTCATCTGTTCTGCATTTCTCAGAGAACCCCCGCAGGCTTTCCTGCATTCTGGCTCCACATCTGGTGAGAGAGTCAAAGTCTGTTATGTAACAAAATGCTTATTAAATCATCATTTTGTAGGTGGTGGGAATAAAGGGAGCGAGGGGGTGGGGCGGGGATGTGCTGAGCTGGTGACTGAACATATTAGATCTGGGGTAGAAAAGAAGTGTTCTATCAAAGGGTGGTGATGAAGAAATTGAAATTGTTAAAGATTCCTCTATTCCTTGGCTCAACTGTCAATCAGAGGGGAGACGGCAACCAAGGAATCAGAAGGAGATTGAGACTGGGAAGGGCAGCCGTGAAGGAACTAGGAAAGATCATTTAAGGAAGTGTTGCTGGAGATCAAGATAATCCACACTATCATATTCCCCACTACTAAGTACGGATGGGAAAGTTGGGGAGTGAAGAAAGCCAACAGGGAGAAAATGGATTTGTCTGAAATGTGGTGTTGGAGGAGAGTTCTATGGATGCCATGGACTGCCAAAAAGACAAATAAGTGAGTTCTAGATCCAATCAAGCCCGAATTCTCCCTAGAAGCTAAAAGGACTCAACTGAGGCTACTGTATTTTGTTCATATTATGAGAACACAGGGTTCACTGGAAAAGACAATAATGCTAGGAAAAGTTGAAGGCAGCAGGGAAAAAAGGAAGACCCAACATAAGATAAAGATCAAAAGCTGGTCGCATCCAACTCTAGGGGGTGGTGCTCATTTCCATTTTCAAGCCAAAGAGCCAGCGCTGTCTGAAGAGGTTTCCGTGATCATGTGGCCGGCATGACTAAACGCCGTTACCTTCTCACCGAAGTGGTACCTATTCATCTACTTGCAATTTCTTGCTTTTGAACTGCTAGGTTGGCAGGAGCTGGGGCCAGAGACGGGAGCTCACCCCGTCACGCAGCACTAGAGTCTCGAACTGCCGAACTACAGACCTTCCGGTCTGCAGCTCAGCGTCTTAACCTCTGAGCCACTGTGGCCCCTCAACATGAGATGCATTGACTCAAAAAAGAAAGCCACAGTCTTCCGTTTGTAAGACCTGAGCAAGGTTGTTAACGACAGGACATTTTGGAGGTCATTCCTTCACAGGGTCACTGTACGCCAGAAACAACTTCACGGCACTTAACAGACACAGAAAAGAACAAGGCAGAGAGAATTTCATGAGCATCCCTGTGTCCAATTGACCCTCTGCCACTGCTCCATGGTCACGGGTAATCTGGCCACATCATGCCACAGCCCCATCTCTGCAGGACCTGTGATGAGCAAACCAAGGTCAAGGTCACTTGAGAAGAGAGGCTCATCCTCCTTTTCACTCCCTCTGCCTGCCTGCTGATCTGTAGTGCTTGCCACAAGGTATAGATAGGGACTCTGGGGCAGGTGATGCTCTGTCATCTTGGTGCTTGGGGGGGGGTCAACAGTGGGAGGGCTTCTGGTGTCCTGGCCCCACTGGTGGACCTCCTGATGGCACCTGTTGTGACAGAGTGTTGGACTGGATGGGCCTTTGGCCTGATCCAACATTGGCATCTCTTATGTTCTTATGTTCTTAAGACTCAGGCTTGCCCAGCCCTGCAGAACTGTCTCTGCCCCACAGGAAGTTTCCTGGGGTAGCAGAATCATAGAATCATTGAGTTGGAAGGGACCTCTGGGGTCATCTAGTCCAACCCCCTGCACAATGTAGGAAATACACAAATACCTCCCCCTCCACACCCGCAGTAACCGCTGTTCCACGCCCAGAAGTGCTGAGTTATCCTGAGAAGTGCTGAGTTATCAGGGGTGGGAAGAGCTCCATCTTTCTGTGATGGGATCCTGATAACAGACCACTGCAGATGCTTACACATGTAAATAAGTGACATCAAGGCACGTCCAACTTATGGCTGCTGTAGGGTTTTCAAGGCAAGAGATGGACAGAGGTGGTTTGCCATTGCCTGTCTCTGCATAGCAACACTGGACTTCCTTGGTGGTCTCCCACCCAAGTTCTAACCAGGGCTGACCCTGCTTAGCTTCTGAGATCTGATGAGATCGGGCTAGCCTGGGCCATCCAAGACCATTATTGAGGGCCTTATTATGGGGAGGGGCTGTGGTTCAGGAGTAGAGGATCTCCTTGGCATGCAGAAGGTCCCCAGTTCAATCCCTGTCATCTCTAATTAAGAGGATGAGGTAATAGGTGATGTGAAATGAAAGACTTCAATCTGAGACTCTGGAGGGCTGCTGCTAGTCTGAGTAGACAACACTGACCTTGATGGACCAATGGTGTGATTCAGTATAAGGAGGAGGAGAAGGAAGAGGAGATTGGATTTATACTCTGCCCTTCACTCGGAGTCTCAGAGCGGCTGACAAACTCCTTTCCCTTCCCCACCCCCCCACAACAGACACCCTATGAGGTAGGTGGGGCTGAGAGAGCACTGAGAGAACTGCTGTTTCAAGGACAGCTCTCCCAGAACTATGGCTTGCCCTAGGTCATCCAGCAGCTGCAAGTGGAGGAGCGGGGAATCAAACCCGGCTCTCGCAGATTAGAGTCCGCGCACTTAACCACTACACCAAACTGGCTCTCAAGTCAGCTTCATGTATTCATGTGATATACTGAAGAGTAAATGTTCTGTTTTTATTGCATTGTATTACTTGACACTTGGAGCCTGTTGGAAGCACCAGTTATCAATGGTTTGACTAAATAAATAAAAAACACTTACTAGGAAAATGCAGCTCTCTCTCTTTCTCTCACACACACGCGCGCGCGCGCGCACGCACCCCTGCCCCATGTTCCAACTCTCCACATTCCCCAAGGACAGTCTCTCTTTGCTGGTATATCTCTGATAAACCATTGTCCCTATTTTGTTCCTATTTCAGAAGCAATTTCAGGAATAGCTTTAAAAATCCACTGATAACGCATGCTCTAGTGAACCCACTTCCCACCCTGGAAACTCAATATCGAGAGAGTAAATCTGCTAAGTACAGACAGATCCATCGTGAGATTAAAATTACTGCTATTCGTAATAATATCCACTTTAATGACGCATCCCCTGCTCCAGATCCCAATACCAAACAGAATCTTGTGGAATCTGAATGATCCACAGCCTATAACAGAGCAAAGCAGTTGGTAATGGGGAACAGCCCAATGTGTAATAACTAGAAATAGCGGAGAGGTTAAGAGTTTCAGGAAACGGGGAATCTCTGGGGTATGACATCAAGAGTGTCTCTGGTTTTTTGTTTGTTTTTTTGTTTTGCCGTCAAGCCACAGTTGACTTATGGCAATCCTGTAGGGTTTTCAAGGCAGTAGACATTCAGATGTTGTTTGCCATTGCCTGCCTCTGTGTCATGGCCCTTCCAAATACTGACCAGGGCTGACTGTGCTTAGCGTTGGAGATCTGATGAGATTGGACTAGCCTGGGCTATCCAGCTCAGGGCTCCGCTTACATCTGGTAAATGTTGGACAGGATCATAGCAGGAGGCCAGCTGGGATGGGGCGGAGGGAAGAATCTAAAGAGGAAGAAACTAAGTCAAGTGACTCAGCTGCCTCGGAAACAGATGAGGACTCTGCTGCAGAAGCGGGTGCGGGAGCAATGAAAACTGTATATGATTTTAGAGACAGAAAGCCGAAGTAAGGGCAGAAGGATTCTGATAAATGGCTCTTTGAAATAAAGAAGATGCTCAGAAAGTTCTCTCATAATAACTAATTTCCTAATATAGAACAATGTGAAAAACAAGAACTCTACAAGTATATTGTTTTACTAACTCTTTTAATACTAATATTAAGGTTAACATAAAGGGGGGTCTCCCACTCTTGGGATTTTAGTTAGTGTGGGTTTCTTTTCTTTATCCATTGTTGTAGTCCCCCTTCCTATATTTTTCTTTGTAGTCTTATTGAAAAAATAAAAATACCCCTCCGGGGTTTTTTTAAAAAAAGGATCATAGCAGGAGAAAAGTATTGAAATCTGGAAGGCCATGGGGATGGGTTTTGCATTTGCTAACTGCACTGAGTATCTGGAGAAAGGTGGATTGTAAATGTTTCCATCACTTAACCTGGAAGTCTTCCCTTAACCATCTATACCGGGGCAGAGGAGAGAGAAGCATGGAAGATCACAATTCCCACCCTTTCCACGAGCTCCTTCCCCATTGTGACGGATCACAGCTCAAGGTTACGTCTGAAGGGGGCCACTGAGTTCATATGGGGATTCGGGGTCAGCCTGCATCAACTACTAAGGGGACGTCCAAGAACACGCAAAACATTATCCCGCAACTCTGGATTACAGGGAGGAGACTAATCATGTTGGGGCAGCTCTCTTTCAGGGAGGCTTGTCTGCCATTATTGATCTTCTTATTGAGAAACCTCATTAAGCGTCTCAGGAACCACAGAGTTCCCTGCGACTAGGCCTGAAAACCACCACCGTTATGTGAGCTGCACACTTTCTACATTAGCCACAGACAATTTGCCAGATGACTGCCTGCCTTCTTCGTCTATTGCTTTGTCCTTCCTTTGCATCTTCATGCATGGCCACCTCCCTCTTGCTCCTTGGGGCATGAAGGCACGTCCTGTTGAAGTCTGAGTTCTTCTTCTTCTTCTTCTGAAGCCAAAACCTCTGGAGCATGGGAACAACACAGAGAAAGAGAGAGAGAGCGAAGGGAAAAAGAGAGAAAGAGGACAATGAAATAAACCAGAGCCCTGCCGTCCAGCTGTGGAGATAATTCCCCTGCTGGCTAGCTTTGAAGTTCTCCCTTTTTCTCTTTTTCGCTCCTGACTCTTGCTGAAATGGATTCTGCCAGTGTCCTGCACATAGGTAAAGGGTGGGGGGGGAAAGAGAGAGAGAAATCCCATCCTTTTCATGTCTTGTCACTGCTGAGTCGAGATAATAATAGTCTTTTTCTGATCCCCTGAACTTTCCCATCTGCTTGGTAAAACAATGGCAATTCTTCTTCCTCCTGCTCTCTCTCTCCTTCTCTCTCTCTCCCTCTCCTGTCCTCTCTTTTATTTCAATCCTCCTACTCTGTAATTTAAAGCCATGGTGATGCTGTAGCCCCAGGTCCCTTCCCTTCTCTCCTCCCCGCCAACTTTTTTTTTTTTAATACACTGCAGTTATTTCAAATGGCCTTTCCTCTTTGGCTGGCACACTTTTCTCAGCCGCCCCTGGAGATGTAGAACACGTCTCTTCCTATGAGGCTCTCGTCTAGACAGGAGACGGAACTGCCTCTTTAGCTCAGGAAACCGGATAGATCTTGTGCAACACTCGTGCATTTCTGTCCAAATGCTAGAGAATAGGAAATCCCTTTACTCCCCATTGCCTTTTCTAAGGATGGCATGGGCGCAACCCAGCCTTTTGTGACAAAATGGATGGATACCGATCAGCACTTGCCGAGGAGTAAGGCCAAACCTGCAAAAGGAGAAGGCGGTGCCATGTAAACAACAGCTGCTGAAGGAAGGAAGGATGCTTCAGATAGAGACAAATTACAGAGTACCGGGCGAAAGGAGAGCACAGCAGTGAACACCTGATGAAGGCAGACAGTTGCTAATTATAAACCCATTTGATACGCCGGCTAGCCAACATGCAACAAGCATGGACAAGGGGAATGAACTTGGATTCCGTAAAAAATGTCCATGCCTGCAATACGATCTCAAGAGATGCCGCCATTCTATTGCTTGATTCCTCTTTTGGATTGCAAACCCTCTGAACCACTGGGCTCAGTCAAACACCCAGCAGGGTGCCAGACCTGTTGCCTGTTTCAAAGGCATCTTTTAACTATGCACATGTAGAGCATGCAAGGGCCCATGCGTCACAGTTGAATGGTGAGGGTAAAAGAACACCATGCAGCACTGATGCAACTATTCAGAAACCCGATTGTCTGTGTTACCCTCAAAAGGGGCAGTGAGAATTATACCACTCCCCTGGTCCCCCTCTTCAGAGTCATGTGACCAAATTCTGCTCAACACTTTGCAGGGCACAAAGGAGCAGCTAGCACATGGTCACATGAATCCAAGTACTCACCCAGGATTTTAATGCAAAGAATAACAACAACAACAACAACATCTGTCTCAGGCAGGTTCCTTGGGTGATGACATAAACATTTTCTAAATAAAATTAAATAAACAAACAAACAAATAAATAAAATGAATGCTGCAATTCTTTACTGCTTGGTGGAAGGCTACTTGTATTCAACTGCAATAGGAAAAACAATCAGGCCTTGGTACTAGGTCAAGGTTCACCTTTTACTGGAGATGCTGGCCTTCAGCGGTGTACCAAGGTTGGGGCACGGGTGCAGTCAGCCCCAGATGCCACTTAAGGAAGGCCCTTGAAAGGGGCCCTCAAAACCAGCCTCATGCTGTGTCCAGGTGAAAGTCTTCCCTTTTATTTTTAAAATGCAGTTCTGGATGCAGCCACTAGAGGTGCAGGGAAGTCTGAGCATAGCAAAAGGCACTCTAGGGCTCCGATCATACCACCGAGGAACTGCAGGCGGGAAGCGAGGCTGTTTGCCCCGGGGCGAACTGACGTGCGTTTACGCGATCAGACTTCCGCTCGCCCACCCTGCAGTTCCCTATGCTACTGACGTTTCCCTGGTGGTTTTTTGCGCCGCTCCTGCAGTGCAACGAGACGCCCCGCCAACGACTCCGGGACACCAGACAGATGTGTCTGTCTGATTGCGTCCCTTTAATTCGCGGGGAAATCGTTTGCCTACCGCAGCGTCCGCTCCGTATGATTGCAGTCTAGGATTAGCTAAACGTCCTTTTCTCCAAGACTGAAGCAAACTTGCTTAACAGATTGTACCACCAAGCCAGCACATTGAAAGCTGCTACAGTAACTGCCAGCCCGCAAGTCATTTTCTCTAATATTCTAGCCTTTCTCTCCTCCTTTCTTTGTACGTAGTTCAGCCAGATCTCACACAGAAGTAGTTAGGGTGTTGCAGCAAGACAAAACAACCTTTCCCTCTCTTAATTTCTCTCCTTCTTTTTCACGCATTTCTCATTCATTTCTTCACCTATTTTTTTATATATCCCACCCATTTTCACTTCTTGGTCTCAAAACCTTCTCATCCCTACAGAATATATTAAAGAGTAGTATAGTAGCAAACCTTTAATATTATGAAGAGAAGGTACTGGGTTTGCTGGTCACTTGGACAGTGATTTTGTGCTTGACATCAGCTGGCATTGCCACAATGACACTGGGTTCTGTTTGTGCTTGACATCAGCTGGCATTGCCACAATGACACTGGGTTCTGCTGGGCCCTCTGTGATTGCACTGGTACTGCTGGGCTTGCAAAATGCCCCCCCCCCCAGTTTCTCTGGCTTGACTTTAGTCCTTTGGAAACAAACCAACATGGCTTCCCACCTGAATCTATTTTCTCGCCATTATTATTATTTGTTTTACTTCATGATTATTACTGACAATAATTTTGTCATATAGAGGAGGAGCCCTGACCTGGATAGCCCCAGCGTAGCCTGATCTCAGCAGATCTCAGAAGCTAAGCAGGGCCGACTGGGAGGCAGGCAATGGCAAACCACCTCCAAGCATCTCTTGCCTTGAAGACCCTATGGGGTCACCATACGTCAGCTGTGACTTGATGGCATACAGGAGGGGTTGCTCAAAAATCATCTGCCCCAGGCACTAAGTAGGCTCTGTAGGCCACTGCTGGGCTGACCTCTCATTTGCCAGTAAAGACGTGTTTGGAAGCAGTAAAAAAGACCTGAACTCTGCTGCCTTCTGCCAGGCACTCCTCCCAGACTTGGCCTTGCTTCTCTCAACCCTGCTGACACCGATGAGGCTAAAATGTGGGAAGAAGTCACACTCTGGCACAGCTAGTTCCAGAGGGTAACTGTGCTGGTCTGCAGTAGAACAGCTAGATTCGAGTCCAATAGCACCTTCGAGACAGACAAGGTTCTTCAGGCATAGCTGTAATGAGGGAGGAAGCTGTAACTGGAGGGAGAACATAAGGACATAAGAGGAGCCAGTGTTGGATCAGGCCAATGGCCCATCCAGTCCAACACTCTGGCAACACAGTGGCCAAAGATACCAGGTGCCATCAGAAGGTCGGGCAGTGGGGCCAGGACACTAGGAGCCCTCCCACTGTTCCCCCCACCCCCAAGCACCAAGAATACAGAGCATCCCTTGCCCCAGACTGAGAGTTCCTATCTATACCTTGTGGCTAATAGCCACTGATGGACCTCTGCTCCATATGTGTATCCAATTCCCTCTTGAAGCCGTCCATGCTTGTAGCCGCCGCCACCTCCTGTGGCAGTGAATTCCGTGTGTTAATCACTCTTTGGGTGAAGAAGGACTTCCTTTTATCTGTTCTAACCCGACCACTCAGCAATTTCATAGCGTGCCCACGAGTTCTTGTATTGTGAGAAAGGGAGAAAAGTACTTCTTTCTCGACCTGCTCTATCCCATGCATAATCTTATAAACCTCGATCATGTCACCCCTCAGCCGTCATTTCTCCAAGCTAAAGAGCCCCAAGCGCTTTAACCTTTCTTCATAGGGAAAGCGTTCCAGCCCTTTTACCATTCTAGTTGCCCTTCTCTGCTCTTTTCCCAATGCTATATCCTTTTTGAAGACAGTGTCACAGATGCAACGAACATGAAATTGAGCAAACTTCTGAGGACGGCGGAAGACAGGAGGGCCTGGCGTGATCTGGTCCATGGGGTCGCGAAGAGTCGGACTCGACTGTGCGACTGAACAACAACAACAATCCTTTTTGAGGCGGATACAATGGGGGGGGAGGACTGGCCATGACAGGGCAGGGGAGGAGCTGCAGAGTCCTTCAGCCCACAAAAAACCAGCAGCTGGTCCAGAGGAAGGGCTACCTCTTCCCTCTTGTATATTTTCATAAAAGACGAGGGGAAACAAGTAGACCTTCTCCACAAACAAGGCTGCCATTTCTGGGTGGGGAAATATCCGAAGAGGGGAGGGACCTCAGCAGGATACGACGCCACAGAGTCCACTCTCCACGGCACCCATTTTCTTCAGGGGAACTGATCTCTGTCATCTGGAAAACAACTGTAATAGGGGGAGATCTCCAGGCCCCACCTGGAGGTTGGCAACCCTACCCACAAAATCCTCACGATCAGGGACTTGGGCCAAGATGAAGCTTTAGAGTGGTCTCGGTCTAGCTCTGAGTAGGTTGCCAGCTCTGGACTGGGGAAATCTTAGAGATTTGGGGAGTGGCTCCGGGGGAGGGCAGACTTGGGGAGGGGAGGGGCCTCAGCAAGACCTAATGCCACAGAATTCATCCTCCAAAGCAGCCATTTTTCTCAAGGAGGACTGATCTTGGCTGTCAGGAGCTCAACTGTAATGGTGGGAGATCCCCAGGTCCCACCTGGGGGTGGGCAACCCTAGCTCCGAGAAGGATCCCTCCTATCCTTGAGCTCTACAGAACGAGAGGGGGAGGAAACGCGACATGCGTGTGAGTAGCTGTGCATTAAGGGCCTGATCCTAAGCCCACTGAAGTCAATAGAAAGACTCACATTGTCCTCGAGGGGCTTTGGTTCAGGACCTAAGCAAGGAAGTGAACCAAAGAGCAAACCTTCGCAGTGGCCAATCTTCACGCCCCATTTTCACACCCGCTCTGTTTGTCGGCAAGCAGTGTCATCAAATCCGGTGGTGGACCTGCAAGGCCGGCGGGAGTGCAAGGAAGCCCCGCGAAGGCCCTCCCTGGCCCCAGGCAGGCAGGGGTGGGGAGAGGCAGGGAGGAAGCAACTTACCCTCCCTCTTCTCCTGCCTCCTCCTGGCTGAATGAGGGCCGGAAGCGGGGCAGCCGGAAGCAGGGGGCGGGGCTTCGTCATGTGCCCCGTCCCCCGTACCTCACCTGGGGGAACTGTGATCCCCCGCGATCCCCCCGAAATGACCTCTGCAAATGAAGCATGCATCCAGTACATTAATTTGCGTCAGCTGTCCTGGTCACAACAAGACATGAGGGATTCTTGTGGTGCGTGAATGTACACACAGCTGTGCCAATAAGGTCCCCTTCTTGCAATACACGTAGAAAGGACTGCAAGACGACCGTGCCTTCCCATACCATCAGGGTAACAAAAGAAACCCTGGACCCCACAGGAAGAGTTTGTGTGGAAGGTCTTCCACCAAGAAACTGGGATCATGGTGGCAGAGGAACAAGGCACTGACAGTATAGTTACTTCTCACGTGCTCTGAGACTTGTAATATTATACCAACAGTGTGGGAAAGGAGAGACGCTGCAGCAGCGACTTTTAAAAAGGGACCACCAGACACAGAATGTGCAGATGCAGAGGAGAGAAAATGTGCGGTTCCAGAAGAACATTGGGCTGAGCCAAAACCTTCAAGTCATGTCTGAGTTGTATTGTGTTACTTGATTTTTTTTTTAAAAAAGTTACTGATAACAATAGGAAAAGTAAATGGGAGCTGTCCAGGGCCTTCTACGGCATGTCTGGTTGCCAATCTCCAGGTGGGGCCTGGAGACTTCCTAGTTTACCACTTATCTCCAGACTGAAGATGTCAGCTCCCCTGGAGAAAATGGCTGCTTCGGAGATGGGGCCGTATGGCATTATACCCTGCTGTGGTCCTTTCCCTATCTACCCAAAACCTACCCTCCCCAGGCTCTACTCTCCAAATCTCCAGGAATTTCCTTAGCCAGAGTTGACAAGCCTAAGGGTTTCAGACACGATAACAAATCCCACCACCACCCCTTGCCAAAGACGTGACCTACAAACTCCAGGTGGTAACAGTGTGCATGACATGTGCAAATCAGAATCACTTCTGCACTGGGGCACCCTGAGAACCATGTCTACAGCAGTTTTGATCCTGGATTCCAGGTATCTCTCATTCCCCCGCTCCCTGCAGACAGGCCTCATTGCTCTCATCATCACTTGCAACCAACCAGCTAGGGCTTTTTTGGGGAGGGGGCCTCAGGGGTGGTGAAGCTCATTAAATCAAAGTTAATTACATTAATTCACTTTGGGGCTAGCCCAGGGGGAGGGGGCCTGGAAGAAAAGCTAGGGGGCCAGGCCCCACAGGCCCCACATTAGCTACGGGCCTGCTTGCAACACTCCCTTCCCTTGCTCTGACCTTCCCGTCCCAATTCCACAACTTCCTAATGTTTAGATTGATCTTGCAATCACCTGTGGCCCCATGCTTGGAAGCCTCTCTCCTCCTTTCCCTGGCCCACCATAGCCCCCGAGCAAACCTCTTTAACACCTGGAGAGTCCCTTCAGCTCATATCGCCACCAGCTGTCGTTTCCTTGATGCTTTTCAAACTGGGGCAGTCCCAAGATGCCGTACAAATTAACCACACACGCAGCCAGCGTGAGTCCCTGCCTTTGAACCTCCCCCTGCACGCATACTCACGCAGACACACACACACAACTCACAGCAATGCCGCACAGGAACTTGGAAGAAGAAAGGAAACAGTCAGAGGTGAACGGCGCGCAAGCGGATGCCTCGCCAAACGTCTCGAATAGTCCCGGGGTTCCTATAAATGCTGTAGGATGAAGGTCCCTGTTTCAAAGCCTTCTGAGAGGAGAGTCAGGGAGAATAAAAGCCCTTCCAGTGTATGCAGGTATCGATAATAAATGACCCAAATGCATGCCTGCTCCTCGCCTGTTCACACACTGAAGGGCTCAACTGGAGGGAAAAGAGCCTCCCTCACAATATGGGGGTTGAAAAGTACTGGGTTTACCGCATGGAGAACTCGGACAACGATATGCTGTAGCACACGTTTAGTGTACTTCACATAGACAAAGACTAAACTGCCAAGTGGCCAACTAGATACATATCCACCAGCAACCCTCCCACTCCCATTGGAGGGTTTGAATGTCCCGCCAAGGTGGCTATTGGTTGGGGCTGGGGGATCCAGGATCCGAAGTTTCCTTTGTTTTCGGATCCAAGCTCTGGCCTGTCCGCGGACCCCTGGAAGCGGTCCACGTACATAACAGGGGTCTTGCTATATGTGGAGTAGAAAAGAGTAAGAGTCCAGCGTAAAGGCTAACAACAACAACAACAACAGAACCCGCTTACTATATACGACAACACAATAAACAACATTGACAAAGCACTATAAAATGAAACACCAAACAAACAAAAAGCCGTTCAGACTCTACCAGTGAAGGCCATCCTAAATAAATGGGGGGAAAATAGATTTTTACAGGCTTTCTGTCGCATCCACGCCAGCCAGAGCTCCTTAGGCACCCCAGAACAAGGACACAGCCAATGAGAAGGCTGTAGTGCAGGAAAGTGCAGGTTGCCAGCTCTGGGTTTGGAAATTCCTGGAGATTTGGGGATGAAGCCTCGGGAAAGGAGGGACCTCAGTGGGGTGCAATGCCATTGAGTCCACCCTCCAAAACAGCCATTTTCTCCAGGGAAACTGATCTCTTGCGTCTGGGGATCAGTGGCAATTCTGGGATATTTCCAGGCCCCACCTGGAGGTTGGGAACCCTAGCAGGAAGAGTCTTGTTATACTTTCAGGCGATGATGCACCAATTAGCGCTCCCCAAGGTTATTTTTAAGTGGGTGGGGGCAATATATGAGATGAGGTTCATAGCCTCCAGTAGTTTCATGACTTGCCTCTCTTTCATAGAATCATGTGGTTGGGATGGACGTGGTTTATTTAACATGCAGACACAAAGGAGAGTCGTGCACAGAGCAGCTCTGTACAGATCACCAGAGGTCGATTCGGGGGGGATCGCGGGGGATCGCAGTTCCCCCGGGTGAGGTGCAGGGGGCGGGGCACACGACGAAGCCCCGCCCCTTCTTCCGGCCGCCCCCTTCTTCCAGCCTCATTCTGTTGCAGAAGGAGGAAGAAGCAGGAGGGTAAGTTGGCGTCCTCCCCCTCTGCCTGGCCGAGGCCACTCCACGTGGCCTCCGCAAGGACTCCCAGCCCCATCCAGGAGCTTCCCCGAGGTAGCTGTGTTAGTCTGTTGCTGCAAAATAGTCCAAGAGTTCAAATAGCACCTTTAAGACTAACAAATAGCACCATTAAGACTAACCTTTAAGACTAAGACTAACTGAGTGGTGGGTGTGGCCTTATGACACACTTCCGGTGATGGCAGGGGGTTTGGCCTTATGACGAACTTCCGGTGATGTCAGGGGAGTGTGGCCTCACGACACACTTCCGGTGATGCCAGGGGGTGTGGCATATGCTAATGAGTTATGCTAATGAGTCCCCCTAGCTCTTTTTCTACGAAACGACCCCTGCAGATCACCCCTCAATGCAGATGACAAACATGTTAAACAGCCATAGCACTCAAGGGAGCCCAGCCGCACGCAAGAAATCCTGCAGCTGTCATGTGAGTTATTCTCACTAACATGAGTCGGTTTCATGAGATCAAAGATGGTTTCACGAGATCAAATATGGCTGTCAGATTTCGAAGACAAACAAAGCCCTGACATCATCAGTCACCTGAAGAAAACGGAGACTCTGTACGTTGAGATAAGCGGCCGTCTAAGCGAGAGCGTGGTAGAGACTGTTACGGTTGCCTGCTGGTAAAGTTCTGAATTGCAAGCACACGGTGAACTGCGGATGACCCCCATGTAGTCAGCAGAGGAGTGTGGTTAACACACCCTGGAATTGTTCCCCAAGGATAGATGAGATGAATGAAAAAAGGAGGTTAATAGCACCACTACTTTTTGAAAGAAGGTCTAACGGAAAAGCACAGATGTAAAACACCGTCTCTCGGGACAACAAATAAGACACTCAGGGATCTTCTTAATGGCCTGGAAACCAAAATTGGGAGGGGGGGATATGGTTGAAAGAAGGAAAGGGTTTAAGTCTAAGGAAGGTAGATTTAGGTTAAGTTCCACAAAGGTCTAAAACTTGAGCATTTTAGCAATGGGATATGCCATCTTGGAAGCTATAACCCCCCTGCCCCGTTTTTCAGTAAAAGGCTGGGCATGCATCTGTTGCTTTAATGCTTCATTAAACCCTACTCAGACCTAGCGTTGACACTGCAATTTGGCTTAAAGCAAAATCCAAAGTGCATTTAGGGACTTCTTCTCCAGGGAACCCTTGATGCAATTTTTAAAGGGAGAAATCTCCCCACCCCACCCCTGCCCCACCATAAGATAACCAACATGTCTTGGTAAAAGTATGTGTGTGTGTGGGAGGAATTTCTGCCTGTTTCCAGATCTGTAACCTTTGTTTTAAGGTGGCTCAAGTGGTTAAGACGCTGAACTGCAGGCTGTGGAAGGTCAGTAGTTCAGCAGTTCGAAACCCGGGTGCCGCATGATGGAGTGAGCTCCCGTCTCGTTCCAGCTCCTGCCAACCTAGCAGTTCAGAAGCAAGAAATTGCAAGTAGATAAATAGGTACCACTTCGGTGGGAAGGTAACAGCGTTCCGTGCGCCTTGGTGTCTAGTCATGCCGGCCACATGACCACGGAAACATCTTCGGACAGCGCTGGCTCTTCGGCTTTGAAACGGAGATGAGCACCGCAACCCTAGAGTCAGACTCGACTGGCTTTCGAGCAAGGGAACCTTTACCTTTACCTTTTTAACCTTTGTTTTGCTGTCCAGTCACAGCTGACTGGTGGCAATCCCAAAGGGTTTTCAAGACCAGAGACGTTCAGAGGTGGGTCGCCATTGCCCGCCTCCGCGTCCCGCCCCTGGTATTCCTTCGAGGTCTCCCATCCAAACACCAGCCCTGCTGAGCTTTTGAGATCTGACGAGATCCAGCTAAAACTTTAAGTGAGTTTGGCAGTTCCCGTTCAGGAAAAATGTTTTGAAACCCCACCAAATTAAAAACAAAACAAAACAAGGAATATGTTGTCGAAGGCTTTCACGGCCAGAGTTCATTAGTTGTAGATTTTTTGGACTGTAGGCCGTGGTCTTGGCATTGTAGGACCTGACGTTTTGCCAGCAGCTGTGACTGGCATCCTCAGAGGTATAACACAGAAAGATGGAGCTCTCACATAGG
>NW_015166444.1:700415-716737 GCF_001447785.1 Gekko japonicus | reverse complement strand
AGAACTTCGGCTTGCCCAAGGTCATCCAGCCAGGTGCAAATGGAGGAGTGGGGAATCAAACCCGGTTCTCCCAGATTAGGGTCCGTGCACTTAACCACTACACCAAACTGGCTCTCAGATGGATTTCCCACAGTCTTACAACCCCACTTTAATGGAATCTTTTCTGCTCTGGATACCCAACTGGTGAAAACAAGGATTTTTTTGAGGAAAGATAACAAACCTGGGAATCAATAACTTCTGAAATGACTACAAGCCCACCTGGTTTTGCAAACAAGCCTGCGGTGGCCAAGGGCTTGACCCACACTAACCCTCTTTAGCCTGTGAAACCGGACCAGCGCATACAGCCCACAGTGTCCTGGCAGTCTTGGCGCATTTCCTCCACCCGCGCTTCACTGCCAGCTGACATTCAGATCCCAGGGTATGTGGTAGCATCTGGCTAGAACGAAGCTTCAGGATGGCAACATGTTAGGCCAATGTGCACAAAGTTGAAAAAAAAATAGGCTGCGTGTCGGATCGAGACGGGGAGGGGGAGGGAAGGTTTTGCCAGTTGGCCACATTGCCTTCCACACTTCTTAATAAAGGGAAAGTGGCAAGGGCTAGTCTCTCCTCCAACAAAGCGTCCCCTGTTGGCTGCAAGAAACCCCGTGAGCAGATTGCAATTTGTCCTAAATTAATTTCAGCCAAAAGGCCTGACAAATCTTGTTGCACACACAATGGAACCTGCAGGAAACAGAGTCCCCAAAAGCTGTTCATTAGGCTGGCGAAATGGCTTCGGAACAGATGGGTCACATGGCATCGCCGCTGCTCCCTGGTTGGATGAAGAGCACGCTGTAGATGCAAATGCATCTCTCCCCCCCCTCCTTGGAATGGGTTCTACCTAGGGTTGCCAACCTCCAGTTGGTGGCTGGAGATCTCTTGCTAATACAACTGATCTCCAGATGACAGGAGTTAATTTACCTGGAGGAAACAGCCAATTTGGAAGGTGGGCTCTCCCCTTCTCAAGCCCTGCGATTCTCAGGCTTCACCTCCAAAATCTCCAGGTATTTCCCAACCTGGACCTGGCAACCCTAAATTTACAGTATGGGTCCTCATCAGGGCTCTTTTTGTAGAAAAAGCCCAGCAGGAACTCATTAGCATAATAGGCCACACCCAACAGCAGAAACTCATTAGCATAATAGGCCACACACCCAACAGCACAGTTCATTAGCATATTAGGCCACACCCCATGTCTTCCCTTGACTTGTCCAGTTGCTGCCCCACGGCTGGCCCTTAAATTCCTCCCCGATCCTTCCAGGGCCCCCCCCCCGGCCTGCCTGCTTTGGAGTTGCTGGGGGGGGGGTTTGCTCTCCAGGCCTTCCCTCTGTAGCCACGAGCACAGACGGTTTAGCTGTAGTGGGCGTGGCCAACTCTGAAGCCAGCCGGAACTCCGTTCCTGTGCGTTCCTGCCCAAAAATAGCCCTGGTCCTCATTGTCCAATGAAGTGGGCTATGAAAGTTCATGCCACTGTGAGCCATGAAAGTGGCACAGTCCTTGGTATCTTCATGGCACTACATCAAAAAAATATTTATATCCCACCGTTCATCCCAAATGGGGACTCAAAGCAGCTTACAATGTTCTCTTCTCCCCTGTTTTATCCTCACAACAACCCTGTGAGGTAGCAGCAGAAAAGAGCAAGAGTCTAACAGTACCTTAAAGACTAACAACAATTGTGGCAGGGCAGGAGCTTTTGTGAGTCTGCCACAAATTCTGTTAGTCCTTAAGGTGCTACGGGACTCTTGCTCTTTTCTACTGCAACAGACAGACTGAAATGGCGACCCATCTTGATCTAGCCAGTTTGGTGTAATGGTTAAGAGCTGGATTCTAATCTGGGAGAACCGGGTTTGATTCCCCACTCCTCCACATGCAGCTGCTGGTGTGACCCTGGGTCAGTCACAGTTCTCTCAGAGCTGTTCTCTCAAGAGCAGTTCTCTCAGAGCTCTCTCAGCCCCACCTACCTCACAGGGTATCTGTTGTGGGGAGGGTAAGGGAAAGTAAGCCGCTCTGACACTCATTTGGGTAGCGAAGGGTGGGATATAAATCCAATCTCCTCCTCCTCCTGTGAGGTAGGTTAGGCTGATAGCATGTTTATCTGGCCCAAGGTCACCCATCAAGCTTCCATAGCACAAGTGGGGATTTGTGCCTGGATTTCCCAGATCCTAGTCTGACACTGTAACCACTACACCACACTGGCTCTCCAACTAATGGGCTAGTTCAGGGGTCTCCAGTATAGTGACTTTGGTCACCTGGGCGCCCATGGATATCTTCCCTGGTGCATGCGGAACATTTATAGAAAGTGGGTGGGACTAGGTGGGGCTTTTGGCCAGCACAGGCGATGAAGATTTTTTAAAAAAAGTTGCTTCAGCAACAGCTGCCCCTGCAGCCCAAGAATCTTCATTACATCACTGTGTGTGTTTATTTTAAAGGCAATTTGTACATTATACAGAAATTCTATCTGAAATGTTGAAGAGTTACTATTAGCGGTACACATAACCAGTGGTCCCTCTAAGCTGTGGAGTCTTGGGAGCAAAAATTCTACTTTGTGAGCTACTGGCATAAAAGTTGTGAGCGAGTGATTTGGCTACTGCATACATTAGTTTTGCTCTGGAGCCATCCTTCTTGAGCTAGGACATAAATCTCTGAGCTGGAGGCTAAAAAACTGTGAGCAAGCTCACACTAACTCAGCTTAGAGGGAACACTGCACATAACCTTTCTCCCTGACATTCTGTGGTGGGCTTCGCCTACTCCGGCAGCCATTTTGTGGTTCCACCCACCACAGGGTTGCCAGGCCCCTTCTGGAAATTGGAAGCGGATGGGGGAGACTTACTGGCAGCGAGGGGAGGCCTCGGCCGGCATTGCCGCAACAACGCCATTGACATGGGATGCTCTGGTATTTTTGCCCAAACACCACAGCATCCCTCAGGGCCAGTAATGTGATTGTGGTGTATCCGAAAAGGCTTACGTGAATCGCCGCATTAACTCTCCATGTTAAGCTCGAGCCAGAGGAAGGCTCCTCCGAGCCAACTTGCTATTGGTCGCTCCCCAACAGCGACGAATCAGAACTGTACCAATTCCCTGCGAGGGAAGGACTTTCATTGGACGTTATCCGCACAACCTCATTGGTTGTTTATTGTATATAGGCGGGAATGTTTAAAAACAGCAGGGCTCTAGTCGGGGGGAAGCTCTCAGGTACGGAGCTCCGGAAGAGAACCTCTAGGGGGCGGGGCAGTCACGTGGTGAAGCCCCGCCCCCTTCTTTACCCCGCCCTCTGCTTCGATCCTCATTCCGTTTGGGAATGAGGATGAAGCAGGAGGGTAAGTAGCCGGGCCTTCTGACACACTTCCGGTGATGTCAGGGGGCGTGGCATATGCAAATAAGTTATGCTAATGAGTTATGCTAATGAGTTATGCTAATGAGTTATGCTAATGAGTTATGCTAATGAGTTATGCTAATGAGTTATGCTAATGAGTTATGCTAATGAG
Source organism: Gekko japonicus (assembly GCF_001447785.1). Classification (NCBI taxonomy): domain Eukaryota; kingdom Metazoa; phylum Chordata; class Lepidosauria; order Squamata; family Gekkonidae; genus Gekko; species Gekko japonicus. The sequence goes on along the minus strand of NW_015166444.1, from coordinate 713,219 downwards.
TTATGCTAATGAGTTATGCTAATGAGTTATGCTAATGAGTTATGCTAATGAGTTATGCTAATGAGTTATGCTAATGAGTTCCTGCTGGGCTTTTTCTACAAAAAGAGCCCTGTGACCAGGCGATCTAACAGTGATGACACCATTCCCCATGTGTGCCAGGAGTGACATTGCTGGCGACATCACTGTGACGCTGTGGCTGGCCTAGGCCTTCCCCCCGCTGCCGATAAGTTCCCCCCACTGGCCAGCTGTTCGACTGCTGAGGATGCCTTGAAAAGGCTGAGGATTCCTGGGCTGGTGTATACTCTCAGGCTGCGGTCACACACACACTAAATAATCCACTTTCCAACTGGATTTTTGCTGTGTGAACTGGCAAAATCCAGTTAGAAAGTGGACTGAGAGTGGATTGAAGGTGGATCATTTAGTGTGTGTGACCGCAGCCTGAGTTTCCCATTTCTGGCTCTGAAGATACAATGGGTTCCAGCCTTCCTCAGTAAGCTCCTGAAGAGAGTCTTCCGTTCTGGTGAGGCTCCAGGTCTTCCCGGGAAGAGCGCCTTCTGCTTTCCCTCTCCCTCCTGAGCTCCACACCACCAGCCGCAAACTCATTCCATCACCCTGCTCTGCCTCACACTCAAAATCCAAACGTGGCTGGGATTCCTCCCAGGCTAATCCGGCAGCGATGGCTCCTGACGCGCTTAATATTCACGGCAGCTAGAACATTTCACGCCGAATTGGACGCACACTCAACTGGAAATGGAAATTTTATGACTGTTCTTACTCCGAGCTGCAGATTACACCAGCTGAGAAAACATGGAAGCAAATGAACAACCTGTGAACTGTAAAGTATATTAATAATGAAACCACAGGCCGGGAAATGAAGGCTTTATTCTGTTTATCTTCCGCTCCATTAATAGAAAGCACCCTTAGCTAGCTCCGCCCCATTAAGCAACCGTCTGTGCAAGGAGAAGGCTCAGAGGGTGTTACCATTTGGGAAAGGTAGATGTGGGAGGAGCCAGAACCTGCCCCTCCTATCCAGACCAAGATAATTGATTGCAGCATACGTTACTCATTGCTGGGTAGGCTGTATGGTTCCTTGTGTCATGTTTTAGGTGCCCTGCTGGTTAGGTGGTGATGTCCTACAAACAGTGTAAGAGATTCAAGAAATGAACTGCAACCTGAGATAGCTCCCTGAAATTGTAGAAATCTGCAGGCAATGAACCAGTGCTCACCAGTAATAGCCCAAGCCAAAAGGGTGTGGCTCTTTTTGTGATCATGTCTGTCGGCACTAACACGCTCCCCCTTCCAAACCCCATCTCCTTTGGAAAGTTTTGGGAGATGATGATGAAAAAGGGAAAAAGTGATGGGCCATTCTGAAGGAGAGTGACTGAGTTTCCTAGGGGACTACTCAAGGAAGAAGGAGAAGGAGATTGGATTTATACCCCGCCCTTCACTTGGAGTCTTAGAGGCGCTTACAATCTCCTTCCCTTCCTCTCCCCGCAACAGACACCTCTTGAGAGAACAGCTCTGAGAGAACTTATGACTGACCCAAGGTCACCCAGCAGCTGCATGCGGCGGAGTGGGGAATCAAACCTGGTTCTACCAGATTAGAGTCCACACTCCTAACCACTACACCAAACTGGAAGTGTTGCCTTGATTCTCAATCAGCTTCGTTTGCCCTCACTGAAAAATATCAATCTGATTGGATGCATAGGTCTGTGACATCATGTTCTTTACACAATTTCTAATTGGTTGGAACTATGTAGTGAAGGACTTTTGTTGTTGCTGTTCAGTCACACAGTCGAGTCCGACTCTTCGCGACCCCATGGACCAGATCACGCCAGGCCTTCCTGTATTCCGCCGTCCTCTGAAGTTTGCTCAACTTCATGTCCGTTGCATCTATGACACTGTCTAACCATCTCATCCTTTGCCGTCCCCGTCTTCTTTGACCTTCAATCTTTCCCAGCATCAGGGTCTTCTCCAGTGAGTGCTCCCTTCTCATTTGGGGGCCAAAGTATTTGAGCTTCATTTTCATTATCTGGCCTTTAGTGAAGGACTAAAAAGGTACAAAGGAGGAAAAATGAGAACCAGGATCTGCAAAATTCAAGTTGGAATCTCTGCCATGGAAGCTCACTGGATCATGTTGGGCCAGTTACTTTCTCTCAATCGGTGTGAGAGGCAGTGTGGTGTAGAGGTTAAGAGTGTCAGACTAGTATCTGTGAGAACCAGGTTTGAATCCCCAATCATGCCATGGAAACTTGCTGGGCCAGTGACACATCCTCAGCTTAACCCACTTTACAGGGTTGTTGCGAGGATAAAATAGAGGAGATGAGAATGATATAAGCCGCTTTGGATCCCCACTGGGAATAAAGGCAGGTTATGAATGAATTAAATAAATAAATAAACTTAATATATCTCACAGGGTTGTTGTGAGGATAAAATGAAGTAGGGGAGAATGATGTTGTAGATTGAATTTGGTCCCCATTAGCGAGAAAGCAGGATATACATATCTAAATACATACATATGGGAGAAGTGGGTATCTTTGTAGATAGGAGATTTTCAGTCAACACTGCAGGTCTCTCAAAAGTTCCACTTTTAACCAGATTTTGAACCACGAAATCATTCTGTGTAACCCATGAATGCTTTTGAGTTCCTCCCCAATAGGAACGGTCCCCAGGCAACATTGTACTGATCTGGGTTCTCCGTGCTGCCAAATGGAACCACATGCAGATTCTTTTCATCCATTTCTCATTGATGTTTTCCAGAACTGTATGGAGAAGAGCAGGGCTATTTTTGGGCAGGAACACACAGGAACGGAGTTCCGGCTGGCTCCCAAGTTGGCCACGCCCAGCAGGAACTCATTAACATAATAGGCCACACCCAACAGCAGAAACTCATTAGGATTGGCTACAATTAGGGGGTGTGGCCTAACATACAAAGGAGTTCCTGCTCCAAACTAAAAGCCCTGGGTTTTGACAACAAACAAGGTAAAGAGAATAAGAAGCAAAAGGTGGGTGTGGTTGGATGACCATACTTCTGGTAACATGGGGGTGTGGCCTAATATGCCAATGAGCTGTGCTGTCAGGGGTGTGGCCTAATATGCTAATGTGTTCCTGCTGTTGGGTATGGCATATTATGCTAATGATTTCCTGCTGGGCTTTTTCTACAAAAAAAGCCCTGGAGAAGAGTATGTATTGGATAGATATTAGGGAAGTACAGATTGCAACATCACGTTTGGTGTGGTTTCTTTATACCAGCGGTGGCCAAACTGTGGCTCGGAGAAGCGAAGGGGAGGCATACTTTTTCTCCCTCCCTACCCCCCATCTATTTGCTTTCTTTGTTTCTCTCTTTCTTTCTTTCCACCTCTCTTTCTCTCCCTCTTAGACTAATAAATATTATTAGAAAACAAATACATATCTTTGGACAAATAAATATCATTATCAATATCTATTTTCACCCCTTTGGTTTTTATTTGGCAGACACATTTAATGTTAATAAAAAGCAAATGTGCATATAATTTTAATAAAAAAGGTGTGTGTGATATTTGTTCATGTCTCAAATATCTGACGTTTTTTCTATATGGCTCTTAAGTTGAACAAGTTTGGCCACCCTTGCTTTATTCATATAAACCACATGCAAAATATATATTGAGACATGCTTCTTGTGTGCATGCACACAAATAAAATTCAGAGAAAGTTGCAGCACATCATTGGAAGGATACAGAACAGGGCATTTAAAAGTGTGGGCCAAGCACAGAATGGACTGAGTGTAATTTGCCTAACTGTGGTTTCATGTTCTCCTCTGGAGCTGTAGTAGGCAGAATGTTGCTTTAAGAAAGAACTCTGGATCGGAGGGCCATTGCCTGCAGCCGGTTTCTTCAAACACAGATTGCAGAATGCTAAGAAGCAAATTTGGAGGAATCCTACACGGATACATGTGGGTAAAGTGCCATCAAGTTGCAGCTGACTTACGGCAACCCCCTTGGGTTTTCGAGGGAAAAGACATTCAGAAGTGGTTTGCCATTGTCTGCCTCTGCGTAGAAGAAGAAGAAGAAGAGATTGGATTTATACCCGGCCCTTCACAACCCAAAGGTGTCTCAGAGCGGCTTACAAACTCCTTTCCCTTCCCCTCCCCACAACAGACACCCTGTGAGGTGGGTGGGGCTGAGAGAACGCTGACAGAAACTGCTCTTTTTCAAGTACAGCTCTGACAGAGCTTGTGACTGACCCAAGGTCACATCAGCAGGTGCAAGTGGAGGAGTGGGGAATCAAACCCGGTTCTCCCAGATAAGAGTCCGCACACTTAACCACTACACCAAACTAGCAATGTCCAACTTCCCTGGTCGTCTCCCATCCAGCCAAGTACAAACAAGGGCTGACCCTGATTAGTGTGTAAGATCGGACAAGACTGGGCCACTTTGGCCAACCAGGTCAAGGTACATGGATGTGGTGCCGGAATGTGCTGTCAAGTCACAGATGACTTAAGTCCAACCCTGTAGGGTTTACAAGCCAAGAGATGTTCAGAGGAGGTTTGCCATGGCCTGTCTCCACGTCCCGACCCTGGTATTCCTTGAAGGTCTCCCGTCCATATACTAACCAGGGTCAACCTGGCTTAGCTTCCAGGATCTGATGGGATTGGGCTAGCCCAGGCTATCCAGGTCACTGAGAGGTCAAAGATGGTCTGATCTGGATGATCTTATTTCAGACCAGAACCTTTCCTCTAAACCCGCAGATCAGATTTCAACAACTTTGCAACACGGAAGCCAGTCTCAGAAGAACCTGTTGCAAGCGCCTGCAGTATGCAAACACCGTTCCTGTGCTTGAACTATTTCAGTCGCATGTTCTGCTTTATTAGACACAAATGCCAGTCAGCAGAAGCAACACTGGATCTGAGAGACGGTTTGTTTGCTCTTAATTACAAAATGAGAAAATAACACGCCGCTCCTCTATCTGGGGTGTATGGCAGAAGGCGAGGAGTCCTGTCGCACCCCTCCCTCTTTAGCAGAGAGAGGCAACAAAACCGGGCCGCTTCTGAAAACACGGCAATGGCTGTCAAAGAACTGTCTTTCGTGTTTGATTGCCAGCTAGCAGGGAGTGAGGGAACACACTTGTAAGTAGGGTTGCAAGCCTTCGGGTGGGGCCTGAAGAGCTCACACTATTGCAGACAACAGAGATCAGTTCCCTTCTGGGACGTAGCCAGGATTTTTAAAAATTTTTTGGGGCGCTTTAAATAAGTCAGGGGGCACCCCCATACACTACCCCCAAGGGAGCGCCACAAATAAAATAAAATTAAAAAATGGAAGTCGGGGGGCCTGGGCTGGATGGGAAGGCCGGGTCCTGAGATGCCCCACTGTAGCTACGGGCCTGGTTCCCTTGGAGAAAATGGCTGCTTTGTATGGTGGACTTCATGGTATTGTACCCCGCTGAGGACCTTCTCCTTCCCAAACCCCACCTTCCCCAGGATCCACCTGGGGGATTCTCAGGAACACCTTGGGACGTAGCAGGGGAGAGTGAATCAGTAGAAGGTGTGTAGAGATTTCTTTTCCTCTGCTTGTACCGAGGGGCGGGGGCGAGGTTCAATCCAACCCACAATAGTCCAAAGCAGGGCTTTTTTTGTAGAAAATGCCCAGCAGGCACTCATTAGCATAATAGGCCACACCCAACAGCAGGAACTCATTAGCATATTAGGCCACACCCATGACAGCACAGCTCATTAGCATATTAGGCCACACCCATGACAGCACAGCTCATTAGCATATTAGGCCACATCCCCGTGTTACCAGAAGTATGGTCATCCAGCCACACCCACCTTTTGCTTCTTATTCTGTTTACCTTGTTTGTTGTCAAAACCCAGGGCTTTTTTTTTTGGACCAGGAACTCCTTTGCATGTTAGGCCACACACCCCTAATGTAGCCAATCCTAATGAGTTTCTGCTGTTGGGTGTGGCGTGTTATGCTAATCAGTTCCTGCTGGGTGTGGCCAACTTGGGAGCCAGGCGGAACTCCGTTCCTGTGTGTTCCTGCCCAAAAATAGCCCTGGTCCAAAGCAATGTTCCCTCTAAGCTGTGGAGTCCTGTGAGCAGAAATCCTACTTTGTGAGCTACTGGCCTTAAAGTTGTGAGCCAGCGATTTGGCTACCGCATAAATTAGTTTGCTCTGGAGCCATCGTTCCTGAGCTAAGAAAAAAATGTGTGAGCTGGAGGCTGAAAAACTGTGAGCTAGCTCACACTAACTCAGCTTAGAGGGAACACTGGTCCAAAGGGACTGCGTGTTTAACAATTACGTGCGGAATCCAGCAAAGCTGGATCAAGAAGATACTAGGACTTGCACCCTTCTCAGTTTAGTTTGAGAGTGTTTGGGGGCAGTGTTCCCTCTAAACTGAGCTGGCGTGAGCAAGTTCACAGTTTTTTAGTCTCTGGCTCACACATTTTTATCTTAGCTCAGGAAGCATAGCTCCAGGGCAAACCAATTTATGCAGTAGCCAAATTACCTGCTCACAACTTTAATGCCAGTAGCTCACAAAGTAGATTTTTTTTGCTCACAGGGCTCCACAGCTTAGAGGGAGCATTGTTTGGGGGCTACTATGTGTTGGAAAATTGGTAAAAATAGTTAGATATTCCGAGATTGCAATGGATCTTTGTTCACTGGAGAGGAGACATTTTCTTTCTATGTAAAATCTTTATTTCTAAAGGGAAGAGGACACAGGAAATCTACAAAACAACAAATAGACTTAAGACTACATCTTTACAGACTGACCACATGGTTGGTAATGGAGATTCTTCCTTTAAGGAAATCACCTGAATGCATTAACCAATGATTGTTAGCAAATAGGCTCTACTTTCCCCTGGGCTTTCTCTCCATTGGCTTTCTGCCAGGTTTCCTTCCAGATCAGTCTAAACAATAGCACACGAGGTATGCACATTAACCCTATAATGACTGAATTTAGGCCTTGCAATACACATATTTCCAACACTATGAAACTGTTTGGGGGGGGGGGTGCTATCCACCAACAAGGACTTTTCTTCAATTATTTTATCATAAACTTTTATTTATTAAAGGTGGGCATCTTCCGCCAAAGTGCAACCACCACTTACTTTCCTGCAGAGATGTAGAGCCTTCTTACAATGGGAAACCCGGGGGTCATTTCCTACAGGAGTGCACAGGAGCGGAGCTCCGGCAGTAAAGAGCCCAGGGGGCGGGCAGATGCAACAAGCCCCACCGCCTGCTCCCAGCAGCCCTCAGTCAGAGCAAGAAGCAGCCAGGTAAGCTGCAGAGCCCCGTCCCCCGTCCAAAACAATCTAGTGGCACCTTGAAGAACAAGTTTTATTCAGGTACAAGCTCTCCCGCCTCTGCAAGGACAGATCTGCACGTCCCCCCCCCCAATAGCTAGCAATCCAAAACAGTCCAGCGGAGCCTGAGCGGTGGGTGTTGCCTTCTGATACACTTCCGGTGATGTCAGGGGTGTGGCATATGCAAATAAGTTATGCTAATGAGTTATGCTAATGAGCTCCTGCACCTCTTTTTCTACGAAATGACCCCTGGGGACACCCGAAGCAAACCTAAGTTGATATTGCAAAATGCAGTGCAAATCTCCGGTGATCTCTCCTTCGAAAAGAAGCCAGCCAAGCACTGTAGGGCTGCTGCTGGAATTTCTCAGCACTCCAGCAAAGTGGGAGAGCGTGGAAGAATATCAAACGTGTCACTGTACGTTTTCGAATCTGCATGAAAAATGAAGATGTGGAGGGGCAGAGTGAGCAGGAGAAAAAAGGGAGATTAGAGGAGATTATAACCACCCTTTAATGGAGTTGCCAACTCTGGGTTGGGAAATTCCTGGAGATTTAGAGGGGTGGGGAAGGCACAGTTGAGGCAAGAGCTCAGTGTGTTATAACGCTCAGAGTCCACCCTTCGAAGCAGCCATTTTCTCCAGGGGAACTGATCTCTGTCATCTGGAGGTCAGTTGTCGTACTGAGAGAGCTTCAGGATATAGAAACTAAGAGTGCTAGCCTTAGCTGAGTTACACCTTTCCAAAAGCATCGAAGTCAGTGGGCTTAGAAGGGTGTACCTGTTGAGGATTGCACTGTGGGGTTAGAGACTGGGGTCTAAGGAAAGAGACTAGTAAAGAAGATGAGAAGATCGGTCTCTCTTTCACCTCCAGGCACTCTGTCTTAATTGTTGCCCGATCTTCTGCCCTCAGAAGCTCCAGAACAGAGGTGTCGAACTCATTTGTTATGAGGGCCGGATCTGACATAAATGTCACTTTCTCGGGCCAGGTGATGTGTTCCATAAAACAGCATGCCAGGTACTGGAGATAGAAACTATATAAAGGACACAGGCGAGTTCACTTAATGATATTATTTTTACTCAAAATATAAACATGCTTAAAACACTAACACTCTTACAGTATGTCCATAACCGGGACATTATACAGGACCATAATGCACAGCTTCTGTCATCTGGCAATAAAGGTAATTGGTTGCCCCGGTTCTGGCCCCCGGGCCATATGTTTGACACCCCTGCTTTAGAAGGTACTGTTTTCAATTTAGTGAGGTTTTCACACACACACACACACACCCCAGATGGCTAGAAACCTGCTTTAAACAATAAAGGTGATACACTCACAACATCTGGAAAACACTGGGCAACAAAGAAATCTAACAATTTAAAAAGTGATCCCAGGCAAACTCTAGCCTAGCAATTTCTAAAGCGCTCCAATATATCTAAGTTTCCCGTCACCTTTGTTCTGAGTGCTCTGAAGCAACAAATCTTAATTCCGGTGCTCTTGTACCCAGGGCCAGAGAACCGGTACCAGCCAGCAAGCTCAGAAACCGCCTCCAGTGTGCAGAATTGACAAATGCTGTTCAAGTGTTGGGCCGGTCCCTCCACGGCACAGCAGGGGTCCTGCCTATCTCCTCTGTCATTCCCTCGCCTGGAATGATTTACCGACCTGCAGTGTAATTAGTGACAATTGGAAAAGATGCCAGTCTTCGAGAAGCCGACTGTGGGAGCCTGCAAGACGGGGCGCCAGATGGCAAAGGCTGGGAATGAATCCTGGGGACCTCTTGGGAGGGACGGGCCTGCTGGCTGAAGCTTCTCTCCGGGAGCCCCAAACTCTCAGAACTGGGGCTTGAACTTAAGGAGGAGATGAAGAAAAATACAAAACAGATATCCTTCTTCCCCCCCTTCAAAAAACCCCCACCCAACCCAGGAGTAAACAAATAAGAACAGATGAAGTTGAAAATGAGAAATCTGTATCTGGATGCTTTTTTAAAGACCAGTAATTGGTTATAGGTTTTGGGCTCAGAACTACAATTTAGGACAACCCCCCCCCAGGCTTCCCAAGTCCCCCCGGGGGCGGGGAAATCCCCGCCCCAGAGGCCCGTTCCCCGGCGGCGCCGGATCGGGCCCCAGGAGGAACTCCTCCCCAACGTGCGCGTCACCTGGAAGTGACGCAACCACGCCGGGCACACTGGGGGCGGGGCCACGGCCATCTGAGGGAAAACTCTATGGTTTTTCCTTGTATGGCTGTGCCCCTGCCCCCAGCATGCCTGGCGTCGTCACGTCACTTCTGGGTGATGTGCATGGGGCGCGCGCACACACACACAAGACCTCAGCCTGAAGCCCACTGCTCCTGGCGAACATCGACTTGGCAACCCTACCCCCCCCCCCAATCCGTAGCATATTCTTCTGACTAAAAGTGTCCTTGCTTCTGAAACCAACATATTTCAGAGGAATTTTAAACAGCAAGACATGGCCTTTCCCCTTGTTAAATACTGGGTTGAAGACGCATTGCAGTGAACAGATCTACTTGATTAAGCGATGTCGGAAACAAGCCCTGTTTAAATAGCATGCAAAAACCACACCCAAACACACCCTACTACCAACGATAGGCCATTGTCAGAACCATTCATTCCTCATTGGCCACCTGCAGAGTCCTGGTCGGCTATTGTTCCTGGAAAGTTCCAGACCTAATACATAACTCCCCTATATTATTTAACCCCTGTACATTCCCCCCCCCAATAAAACCATATTCAAGTTTGACACGTTGGTTTATCTTCATTTTGTGAGTGGGGTGGGATGGCCGTAAAGGCTGGATAAATGACACTTGGTCCACTCTGTGTTTGTCCTCTCACTTTGTGGCACCAAAAGTCTTCCTCCCTGCATCATTCTGCAGATCAATTGCAAGCCTGTGTGGACTCTGTGTGGGCGTGCATCTGGATATGCATTTTTATACAGAGATAGATACAGACTGATACCAATACTTCCATAATGACAGTGCATATCCAAATACCTATCCAAATGCGCATCCTCCGAAATCTAGGACACAACCAAAAGAGAAATGGACAAAACACATGCGGTGAGATGGACAACTGAAATTAGAATGGAGAAAACTGCTATCAGGGAGGAATTTGAAAACATCCCTAGGTGGAGGGGCTTCAATTTATATATCTATAACCGAAGTCTTCCCACGCAGTGAATAATAAAGGATTGAATCTGATTTTTTTTACAAAAAAGTTCTGCATAAGTGTATTTGTATAGCCAATCCCATCCTTCAGCCTCCTGTTCACGCTTTCAAACTAACACACAACTGAATCGGCACTCCTATTTTTAACCATTCCCACATTTCCAATACGCTACCGTTTTATCAATTTTTTTAAAAAAACATTTTATCAAGGAGGAGCAGTGGCGCAGGTGGTAAGTGAAGCCTGCATTACATCTGGCCGAGCAGCTTTGGCTGTTTGAGCCCCCCCGTGGCCGGAGTGAGCTCCCGGCCCTATGTCCCAGCTCCCGCCCACCCAGCGGCTCGAAAGCCCGTTAAAGGGCAAATAGACAAACTGGTTACCTGCTCTTAAAGCAGGGGGACACCCGTCCCTTGTGGTGTAGCGGCGGCGGCATGAGCGAGCAAGAGACGAGCGGCGGTGGCGGAGAAGCATGGCGGCGACTGGCGAGGCTGGCGAGCGAGAGGAGGCTGGGCCAACAGACGCGGAGGCGGGGCGACACGACAGGCCGGAGCCTGATGGGCAGAGGCCGACAGCGAGCATGCGCGGACGTGCGCTCGGCCCAGACTCGAAGGTGTCGCAACAGCCAGGAAGTCGTAGATCAAGACCAGCGCCAGGAGGACGTCACCCGCAGACAACAGGGAAAAAAAACAACTCGCTACAAAAAGGGTGCCTGGTAGGTTAGTCACCCCACCCTTGTATGTGGCCCTAGGTTAGGACTTGTACTGATTAAATATGTGAACCACTCAGAGCCCTCAGGGGGTGAGCGGTATACAAATGGAAGGATAAATAAATAAATAAAGGTAAAAAACAAAACAAAGCCATGATTGACTATTACAGGAAGGCATTCCAAAGCCATAGAATCATAGAATGTTAGAGCTGGAAGGGACCTTGAAGGCCATCTAGTCCAACCCCCTGCACTCTGCAGGAGCATAGCCGAAAGATAGCCCTACAACATACCCGAAAGATGGTTGTCCAGCCTCCGCTTGAAAACGTCCAGCGAAGGAGCATCCACCACCTCCCGGGGCAGTCTGTTTCAGGCCAGTCCTAGGCCAGTGGTACTCAGTCCAAGGCTCACAGAGAGCCAAATCTGCAATTACCATCCATGATGGAATGGCCCAGATGACCCACAAGCCCTCATCTGTTTTGGTCCTCCAAGGCATTTAGGGACCAGTGGTGGTCCCGAGTCTCCATTCGGCAACCTGCTGCTGACATGGCTCACCCAAACCCTGGAAGGGTTCTCTTGACCTTCTCCTTTGGTCGATTTCAGAACTACCCGCCAAGAAGACCAGCACTCCCAACTTCCCTTCCATGTTCCCTTCCACTCCACCTAGTGCCTGCGTCTCCTGCTACCCAACTACCTGCTACCATGAGGACTGCCACTCAGTGAGCGTCATGGCAGAGTAGATTCGAACCCTCCATCTCCCAGATCCTAGTCCAATGCTTAAACCACTGTGCCACACTGGCTGCCAAGTACAGAGATGGCGTCAGAGTAAGAACACGATCTGAAAAGCAGAACTGGACAACCTGCTGAATAAATTACATTGGAGAAGAAGAAGAGATTGAATTTATACTCCACCCTTCACTCGGAGTCTCAGAGCAGCTTACAATCCCCTTCCCTCCCTCTCCCCAGAACAGACACCCTGTGAGGTAGGTGCGGCTGAGAGAGCTCTTTCAAGGACTGTTCTTCAGAGCTCTGAAAGAACTTGTGACTGACCCAAGGTCACACCAGCAGCTGCATGTGGAGGAGTGGGGAATCAAACCTGGTTCTCCCAGATTAGGTCTGCACTCCTAACCACTACACCAACCTGACAATTCCCATTCCCTCTGCTAGACTGAATAGGACAGCCCTTGAAAGAAGAAGAAGAAGAAGAAGAAGAAGAAGAGATTGGATTTATACCCCGCCCTACACTACCCAAAGGAGACTCAGAGCAGTTTACAAACTCCTTTCCCTTCCCCTCTCCACAACAGACCCCCAGTGAGGTGGGTGGGGCTGAGAGAGCTCTGACAGAAACTGCTCTTTTTCAAGGACAGCTCTTATCAGAACTATGACTTGCCCAAGGTCATCCAGCCAGGTGCAAGTGGAGGAGTGGGGAATCAAACCTGGTTCTCCCAGATTAGAGTCCGCGTACTTAACCACTACACCAAACTGGCATGGGCTCTGTGGGATGGAGGGCTCTGTGTTGGCATCTGAAGTTCTACGGCCACAGCAAACCCATGCATTGGAACAAAAACCTATGCCGCCAGCAGACGGCAAGTGAACATCGGCCCCTCGAACTCAATACCTGCTCTTTTGAAGTTATCTGTGCCTTTGG
>NW_015166444.1:697131-700357 GCF_001447785.1 Gekko japonicus | reverse complement strand
CTACTACCGCTTATGCGGGGGGGGGGGCGGGGGGGGCCCAGACACACACACAAAAACCCACATCACAGAAGCTAAAATGAGCCGGAGCAGAGTTTTCTGCAGCTGAGGCATCCTGGTGTTGACAGAATGGGGACGCGCTTCTGCAGCTCGGAATTTTATAATAATACCTCGGGGGAGTCGCCGGCAAAGTTGGGCCAAAATATAATTAGTTTGCACAGCTATTAGAGGCTGATAAAAGGTTTTAATTTGTGCCGAGATCTCCCGGATCTCAGACCCTCCGTCCCTGGCTCTTCCTTCGCTGCCCAGAGCTGGCCAAGCCGGTCACAAGCACGCCGGTTTCCATATTTACAGAAGAAACGAGGCTATCGTCCTGAAGGCATCTTTATTGTGGGGGGAAAAGGAACGAGACAATCTAGCAATACCAGGCGACTCCCAGTTCCCCCCCCCCATTTCAAAACACAAACACACACACTCACATGGTGTGTGCGTGAAGCTTCATTCATGCCAGGAAACAACACAGCAAACTCGTACAGAGCCTGGTGCTTGGAGACGGAAAATTAACATCTCAAGCAGAGTTACCCAGCAAAGGGGCCCTGAGCGGAGGAGCTCGGCGGGAGTTGGGGAGATGGAATCTATCACTCTGCTCGCTCAAGGCAGGTGCCTCTCAGGTGTGGCCGAGCATCGGGGTGCCCTCTCAGGTGTGGCCGAGCATCGGGGTGCCCTCTCAGGTGTGGCCGAGCATCGGGGTGCACATTATCCCGATAGTGCGCCTGCCTGCGGCAAAACGAGACACGGTAATTCCTTGCTGAACCCATTGGTGCGCCGCGCAAATGAAAAGAGACAGACCCGGTGTCAAAAGCCTTATGGTCTGAATTATCTGGGCATCAGAGATATTTAAATGCTCCATCTTCACTCCAGGGTTGAAGTGCTGCCCGAAGAATCCAGAGAAGCTTGCGCTCTGAAATGCGTCACCAGACACCCTCCCTACAGTCCCCAAGAAATGGGCCACATCTGCTTGAGGCCTACCGAGCCTCTCTCCAAGAGGCCTGCTGGCAGAGTTGCCACTTCTGGGTTGGGATTTTGGGGGTGGAGCCTGGGGAGGGTGGGGTTTGGGGAGGGGAGGGACCTCAGTAGGGTGCAATGCCATAGAGTCCACCCTCCAAAGCAGCCGTTTTCTCCAGGGGAAGTGATCTTTGTATTCTGGGGACCAATTGTAATAGCAGGAGCTTTCCAGGTCCCACCTGGAGGTTGGCAACCCTGCCTGCTGGTCTCTCTTGGGTCAGAGGTAAGGCCAAACCAGCTTGAGGAAGCCTGGCAGGGCCTCCAGCTTTGTTCCTGCAATCCCTCTGTTTTCAATCCATGGTCTAAACCAGCCCTCCAAACCAAGATTTTAGACTGCCATTCTTTGCAATCCTAGAGCACAGGGGCAAGCAGAAAGCTATAGCTGGACAACTGAGACATAACAGCAACCCCTGGTTTGCTATCAAAAGGGGAAAGAGATCATTAGCTCACTATCTGCAATTAGCATCCAGGGCTCTTTTTGTAGAAAAAGCCCAGCAGGAACTCATTAGCATAATAGGCCACACTCAACAGCAGGAACTCATGAGCATATTGGGCCACATCCAGCCACACCCACCTTTTGCTTGTTATTCTGTTTACCTTGTTTGTTGTCAAAACCCAGGGCTTTTTTTGTAGCAGGAACTCCTTTGCATGTTAGGCCACACACCCCTAATGTAGCCAATCCTAATGAGTTTCTGCTGTTGGGTGTGGCCTATTATGCTAATGAGTTCCTGCTGGGCGTGGCCAACTTGGGAGACAGCCGGAACTCCGTTCCTGTGCGTTCCTGCCCAAAAATAGCCCAGTCATTGCCAGTCTAGCATTGGTACCTAGTGGGAGCATTCTATGGGTGGGGAGCTACAGCAGACGATGCTATGACAGCCATTCTGGTTTGTGCCTGTCACAATGCTCTAGGAATTCAATTAGTCGGTGTGGTTTTTACTACAGAGTTGTATGAATTCCTAGAGTGTTGGGATATCACTTCCTGTTACAAACCAGAAGTGACATCCCCCTCACATCCCTTGCTCCTGCTAGAGTGAAAAGTCCACCTGGGGGCTGGAGCCCGGGGCCAGGGCCTCGCCTGCCACCCCGGGAGAATGGCAGCTCTATACGCACTGGGCAAAGAGTTGCCAGCCTCCAGGTGCGACCTGTAGCCCTCCCAGAATCATAACTTATTTTCAGACAACAGACATCAGTTCCCCTGGAGGAAATGGTAGTTGGGGAAAGGGGACTCTATAGCATCACACTTCCACCGAGCTCCCTCTCCTGGGGCCATATGAAAGCATCTTAAATCTTTGATGTGCAGTGCAAATCCACAGTATGCTGCTCTGTCCTTTCACTTCCAATATTCCCACCAAATCTTTCTTTGCGGCTTGCGTGATACATTCCTCAGATTGTGCATGTGCATGTAAACATACATGAGCAGTACCATGAGGCCAGAGAAGAGTGCTTGCAGCAATCGTGGGCAACTGATGCACAAGGCAGAGACTCTCTTGGGGATACCATTTCAGTAGCTGTGGTGGCTGAGATCAGGCCCGTAGCTACAGTGGGGCATCTTGGGGCCTGCCTCCCCAACTTACTGCCAAGGCCCCCCGACTTCCCATCCAGCCCAGTCCCTGCGATTTCCAGTTCTTTATTTTATATGTGGTGCTCCCTCGGGGGTGGCGGTGGTGCAGAGTGCCCCCCGACTTATTTAAAGGCCTCCCCAAATTAAAAAATCCTGTCTACGGGCCTGGTTGAGATGCTGTCCCATTTGATCTACTAGCACTGTCCAGTTGTTCCTCTACCGAGATGTATGAATTCCTAGAGTGTTGGGATATCACTTCCTGTTACAAACTGGAAGTGACATCCCCCTCATATCCCTTGCTCCTGCTAGAGTGAAAAGTCTGCCCCCATTTCATCCAAGAGCTCTGACAACCACACAGTCTAACCCCTCTATTGCTGAGTGTCTCACATCCCCCAAAGTGAGATGCAATGCCTCCCTGGCTGCAAGCGGGCAACCACTTTCTCAAGAGCTGAAAATGGTTTTGAAGAAGAAGAGATTGGATTTATACCCCGCCCTTCACTACCCAAAGGAATCTCAGAGCAGCTTACAAACTCCTTTCCCTTCTCCTCCCCACAACAGACACCCTGTGAGGTGGGTGGAGCTGAGAGAGCTCTGACAGAAACC
>NW_015166444.1:639312-697121 GCF_001447785.1 Gekko japonicus | reverse complement strand
CTCTGACAGAACTAGGGCTTGCCCAAGGTCATCCAGCAGCTGCAAGTGGAGGAGTGGGGAATCAAACCCGGTTCTCCCAGATTAGAGTCCGCGCACTTAATCACCACACCAAACTGGCTTTGCTTCCACGAGTCATCCTTTTCCCCCTCGTGCCCCAATTTCTCCTGCCGCAATCCAGCTTCATACCCCTCTGCCCTGGCAGTGGCATTAGATGAGTCTTCTCGGCAAAGAGGCACTGCCGTTAGGTAAGCAAAGAGTGGGAGTTCAGTTCAGAGAATGTCCTTGACATTGTCCGAGGGCCTCTTGCCATGGCGGCTGCCTTGGAGACCGGCAGAGCCATGCTCGGGCGTGACCTTTCCCATTCTCTCCCACCCCCCCACCAAAGCTCCCCTCTTGCCCTCCCTGATTAAGTGCCCATCAGAAACGGTGGCAGATTTACAGGTTAAAGCATGATTTAGTGGCCCGCGCTGCAGCCAAATTAACGCTGGCTATAATATAGTTTACCTCATTAAACAATGCACACCAAGATCCCGTCTGCAGTAAAACAATTGGTCTCCAAAGTCTAGTGCTCATCTTCCAGGGTTGCTGGGAGATAATAAATGGGTAATATCCCGGCGATAACGGTAATAGAGTCACGGCTCAGAGCTAATATTATGGCAAAGCAGTAATTATTTCAACAGTAAACAAGGCAACGGTTGAGCTGCCGACAGGATTTGAGCCTCTTGAAAGGCTTCAGTTAATTTAGCGGGATCCCAGGACAGTGGGTTGGCTCTCAGAAAGGAGATGAAGGCCTCTTCACCTGCCGAGCAAATAAGCCAAGCGGTCCGATCGTCTACTGGCCTCCGTAGGGTTCGGGCTTTCTGGCTCCTTCCCTTCCACGATGAAGAACGGTTTAGCGTTGTGGGAAGATGTTCTACAGTGGACCTGGAGAAGATGCTTAAGGAGACCTTCCTTCTCAAAGAGAAGGAATCAACGTGTCGAAATGAGCTGGAAAAGTGTGGGGAATTAAACTGAATAAAGGAAGGGGGAAACGAAACTCATCGAAATGAGCTGGGAAAGTGGGGGGAATCAAATTGAATAAAGGAAGGGGGAAACGAAACTCAAATGGTGATGCGGCAGGCACTGAGGGAAAGGAGGAAGCAGGGTTTGCCACCTAATTATGCCTGAAGTAAAACTTTCCGGTTCTTGCTGAAGTGCAAAATCTAGGAACATTCAGAATCAGGCCAAAAAAAGAGTTCTGAGAAAATTAGTTTCTGGAGTGTTCCATGCATTGCCCCATTCTAAAGAAATGTCTACCAAGTCTGTGAAGGGCCACTCAATATTTATTTCATTAGGCTTCTCGTCAGACAAAATAATCTTCAAAAATTGGAGCTTAATTTTTTAAAAAAATCTTATTTTGAAATCCCTTCCCCCCCAAAAAGGCCCTCCTCTGCTCCTTTTAAATGTCATGGATCTACAGCGAGATCAGACCTGACATAAGCCATACCAGCACTTATTAATCCCTATGAATGTTCCACTTTAAATTAGGCAATTATCTAGCATCCCCCCCTTGCCAATATATTTTGGTTCTTGACATCCCATATCTCTCGATTGCCTTAACGGGGGAAAAAAGATCATCTTCATATTCTCCTGCCCATCAATAATCGGATTCATCTGCAGACAATTCTCTCCACTCTTGGGCTGTCTATTTCCATGACCGTCTCCGCAAAACTCCTCGGGAGGAGCAGAATTACCAAAAGGCACTCGGTGTGACAGGGAGAGAGGAAACTGCTGATGGTCAAGGTTTTCGACAAGTGGAAATGGATTTCCCCGCAGAACCATCATGTTACAGGCAGCTCAACTTAGTTTCTAAATACCTCCTTGGATGAATTGTGACACGTCCTTCCCACTTACTAATAATCATCAGAATCGCTTTCCCACAACAAGAGAGGAATACCAGATATATGTGGTGATGGAAAGTGCCGCCAAGTCAGAACTAACTCATGGTGACTCCCATGGGGTTCTCAAGGCAAGAGAGGAACAGAGGTGGTTTCCACTGCCTGCCTCTGCACCACAACCCTGATCTTCCCTGGTGGTCTCCTATCCAAGTAGGGCCGACCCTGCTTAACTTTTAAGAGCTGATGAGCAATGTTCCCTCTAAGCCGTGGAGTCTTGTGAACAAAAAGTCTACTTGGTGAGCTACCAGCATTAAAGTTGTGAGCAAGCGATTTGGCTACTGCATGAATTAGTTTGCTCTGGAGCCATCCTCCCTGAGCTAAGACAAAAACGTGTGAGCCGGAGGCTAAAATACTGTGAGCTAGCTCACACTAACTCAGCTTAGAGGGAACCCTGCTGATGAGACTGGCCCAGCCTGGGTCATCTAGACGAGGTGAGAAATGAACTGAGGTGGTTTGCCACTGCCTACCGCTGCACAGCGACCCTGATCTTCCTCAGTGGTCTCCTCTCCAAGGACTAACCAAGGTCAACCCTGCTTAATGTTTAAGATCTGTTGAGACTGGGCTATCCTAGGCCATCTAGGTCAGACAAGAAAAATGAACAGAGGTGGTTTGCCACTACCTGTCTCTGTGCAGCTACCTAAGACTTCCTCGGTGGTCTCCCATCCATGTACTAACCCAGCCTGACCCTGCTTAGCTTCCAACATCTGATAAGATCAGGCTCGCCGGGGCCATCCAGGCCAGGGCTAATGGTGAGTGCTGCTTACTACACTCCTCCTCCTTGGTCCTAGCCAGGAGACTACGGAATAAGTACTGTTGAAACGTTGTTTGAATAAGGTTCTTAATCAAATCGTTACCAAATCCTGGAAGGATTTACATATGATATTCTGACCGGTGCGCTTGGAAGCCACCGCAGTCATCGAGAAATCATAGCTCAACAGCAGAGCACACATTCTGGAAACCCAAGGTCACAGGCTTCATCCCAAGAGAGCTTTTCTCCCTCTCTCAAAATACTAGGACTTGAAAGCATCCAATTAAGACCAGAAGCCACAGATTCAGGACAGACAAAAGGGAATACTCCTTTACACAGCAAGGGTGTTAAAAGGTGGGATTCGCTGCCAGAGGTTGTAGTGATGGCCACAGGCACAGAGAGCTCTAAAAGGGGATTAGATAGATCGGTGGTCCCCAACCTTTCTGAGCCTGTGGGCACATTTGGCATTCTGACACAGGTAGGGTTGCCAGGTCCCCTTATCACTCTGGCAGGGGAACTTGGAGAGCGTGGGTGGGTGGGGATGCCCTCAAGCCCCGCCCCCAAGCATGACCAGCCACCCCTCTCCCTCCCCTCCTGCCCGATTTAAAGGGCTTCAGTTGATTAGTGGGAACCACGTGGCCCGCCAACCAGCTGGAGGGCCCTTTAAATCAGGCAGGAGGGGAGGCAGAGAGGTGGCTGGGTGGGTGGTTGCTCTTGGGGGTGGGGCTTCCTCCACTGGCCGGGGCGGATTGGAGCCCCCCATAAGCAGGTGAACCCCCACCCAGACCTGGGGGCTGCCAACCCTAGACACAGGGTGGTGGGCACAACCACAAAATAGTTACCTCAGGAAGTGGAGGCGACACACGCAGAAGAAACCCAAGTCTTGGGGAGAATTCAAGCCCAAATGCAGGAGTAATTAAAAGAGAGGCGAGAGAATAAAACACTGTGGTGTCGGCTGCCACTGGAACAATGTTAGTTTAATCTGCATAGACAATCAGATGTTGGGTGGCAAATCAGAAGCCCTGCTGAGCAAGAGGCTGACCCGGCACCACCCATTTTCTTGAAACACTCGGTGGGCACCAAGAAAGGTGTTGGTGGATGCCCAGGGAACCTCTGAGATAGATTTGTAGAGGATAGGTCTATCAGTGGCTACTAGCCATGGTGCCTCCATGTTCAGAGGCAGTCAACGTCTGAATCCCAGAGCCAGGAGGCAACATCAGGGGAAGGCCTTGGACTCTATGCTGGCTTTGTAGTGGAACTGGTTGGCCACTGTGCAAGACAGGAGGCTGGACTAGATGGACCACTGGTCTGATCCAGCAGGGCTCTTCTTATGCTCTTAAGAACATAAGAACATAAGAGAAGCCAATGTTGGATCAGGCCAATGGCCCACCCAGTCCAACACTCTGTCACACAGTGGCCAAAAATACCAGGTGCCATCAGGAGGTCCAGCAGTGGGACCAGGTATCTCTTTTGCTTGGTATCTCCAGCTGGATGGATACCAGATAACAGAGCTGAGAATGACCCCTGCCAGAGAATTTAGAGAGATGCTGCCTGTCAGAGTAGA
Source organism: Gekko japonicus (assembly GCF_001447785.1). Lineage (NCBI taxonomy): Eukaryota > Metazoa > Chordata > Lepidosauria > Squamata > Gekkonidae > Gekko > Gekko japonicus. The sequence goes on along the minus strand of NW_015166444.1, from coordinate 692,872 downwards.
TCGTACTGGGCTAGGCGGGCCAGCAATCTGACACGGCAGAAGGCAGCTTCATTACATTCACAAACACTAGTTCCATAGGCTGCCTACATGTATGCATCATGCTTTTTAAAGATGCTCGTTGGCTTTTCTGCGTTTTCAAAAAAATAAGAATGAAGAACTAGACTAAAAACCAAACACACACACATTAGACACCCTCAAACACCCTTCTAATAGCACCTGTTTACAACACTTCCTAGCAATCCCCAAGATGGGAGCATTCCTAACTTCTTTAGAAAGGTTAACTGACCTTGGGTCAGTTACAAGAAGTTCTTTCAGAGCTGTTCTCTCAGGAGATGTTCTCGAAAGAGCTCTCTCAGCCCCACCTGCCTCACAGGGTGTCTGTTGTGGGGAAGGGAAGGGAAAGGAGATTGTAAGCCTCTCTGAGACCCCTTCAGATAGTGAAGGGTGGGGTATAAATCCAATCTCCTCCTCCTCCTCCAGGTATGGAGGAAAATGCCCCCAACCAAGTTACAGCCAGTTTTGAGTACTGCTATAGGTGAGAGGCACCGAGACATACCTGTTCAATTTACAAGGGCTCATGGTATTTTATTACATCCCCCCCTTATTCCTGCTTTAACCTGCTTCTCTTTTCTTGCACTGTTCAAGCAGTTCTAGCCATTAATATTGTTGTTGTTGTTTAGTTAATTAACACTACAGCACACACCTTTGACTAAAGGGAGCTGCTGATCCAATTTTATCATTCCTTTTGATCTACACTTCCTTCTTTACTTAGCCCCATCTAGGTCTCCAAACATCCATATCCTTGGAGGAAAAAATAGACGTTTTTGGTAAACAAACCATCCATTAATTCACTGATAATCCTTGCTAGGCATAGCTGGCTGGAAGAGTAGTTACCCCCCCTTTTTACTGGTGTCCTCCTTTAAAGCTAACAGGCAAGTTTAAAGGAACTATGTAGAATGCAACCCAAAGAATGGTGACCATAGAGGTCTGATAGGAGTGCCAGCCTCCAGGTGGGACTTGGGGATCCCCTGTAATTACTGCTCATCTCCAGACGACAAAGATCAGTTCCCCAGGAGAAAACGGATACTTTGGTGGGTGGACTCTATGGCGTTGTACCCCACTGAGGTCCCAGTTTTCCCCAGGCTCCATCCCCAAATCTCCAGGGCTGTGGTCACACACACTCATTAGAATTAGATAAGCACAAGAAAGAAGACCCGCGAAACTCAGGGGGGGGGGGAGCTGCAAACTCAGCAGGCGTAGGAGGAACCAGCAGGAGCAGGTAAGCTCTCCACTCCCCCCATCCCGCCAGTTCTTCCGTCTCCTCCACCCCCCTGCCTCCTCCCCCCTGCTCCGAACCCCCCCGGCTCCAAAGCGGCCTCGCTGCTCTTCCCCCCGCTCGCTCCAACGCGAGGCCTCCCCCCGCTCGCTCCAACGCGAGGCCCGTGCGGCTTATCGCCGCCGGGCCTCCCCGCGCTCACTCGCTCCAAAGCGAGGCCTGTGTGGCTTGTGGCCGCCAGGCCTTGTCGGCTCCCCTCCCCGCTCGCTCGCTCCAAAGCGAAGCCCGCGCAGCTTGTAGCCGCCGGGCCTCGCCGCCTCCCCCCCTCCGAGGCGGCAGCTGCAGAGCGTTCCCTGCGCATGCGCAGGGGACGCTCTGTCACTTTTGGGGGGATTTAAGTATCCCCCCCGATATTTTTAAAAACTTTTTAGATTTTTGTGCACACCTGGGGACCACCCCACGTGTGCACAAAACTTTCCCTCCCCCCCGGGTGCCCCCGGTGCGCAGATTTAGCTATCCGCACACCAGGGGGCAACTTCGGTATTAGTATATAGATATGGAGCAGAGGTCCATCAGTGGTTATTAGCCACAAGGTATAGATAGGAACTCTCAGTCTGGGGCAAGTGATGCTCTGTATTCTTGGTGCTTGGGGGGGGGGCAACAGTGGAAGGGCTTCTAGTGTCCTGGCCCCACTGGTGGACCTCCTGATGGCACCTGGTATTTTTGGCCACTGCGTGACAGAGTGTTGGACTGGATGGGCCATTGGCCTGATCCAACACTGGCGTCTCTTATGTTCTTATGTACTAAATAATCCATTTTCAATCCACTTTCAGTGCATTTTCCAACTGAATTTTACTGTGTGAACTGGCAAAATCCAGTTTGAAAGTGCATTGAAAAAAGTGGATTATTTAGTGTGTGTGACCACAGCCCAGGAGTTTCCCAGCCTGGATCTGGCAACCCTGTCCCCCATCCCCTGCTGATGGCGAAGGGGCACCTGGCAACCCTAGATAGCTTCCATTCATAGCTGTGTTTACAAAGACATATCTGGCAAACCAAGAACTAAGTAGGAACGGAAGAGTTTATCTAAAGCGGACATATTCAGTGGCTCAGGAACCACCTGTGGCTCATCTGAGCATTCTTCCCCAATGTGGCACCTGCCCCATGTTTCACAAAAGTGGGCAAGGCCCTTGCCTGATGGGGCTTCTGGCTGCCATAAGGAGAGCCCTGCTGGATCAGACCAGTGGTCCATCTAGTCCAGCATCCTGCCTCACACAGTTGCTCTGGCAAGGGGATCATGATTGTGATTCACCCTGGAGGTCCAACAACAGGGCACAGAGGCCGAGGCTGTTGCCCCTTGGCACCGGTATTCATAGGTTTGCTGCGTCTGAACACTGAGGTTCCCTTTAGTCACCGTAGCTAGTAGCCAACTGGCTCTCACCTTGAAACAGTCACCACGAGAGGAATGGGTCAGCTATGAACTTCCCCGAGGTGCAGTCCTCAAATACGGCTCTTTTGGTTGCGGGCAATTGCAAATTGTGGCTCTCTGTGACCACAGAATCATAGAGTTGGACGGGGCCAGACAGACCATCTAGTCCAAACCCCTGCCCAATGCAGGACCAGCCTAGAGAATCTCTGACGAATATTCGTCCAGCCTCTGCTTGAAAGCTGTCAGCGAAGGGGAGCTCACCACCTCCCTAGGCCGCTGAGTCCACCTTTGAACCACTCTGACGGTGAAAAAGTTTTCCCCAATATCCAGACGATACCTTTCTGCATGAAATTTAAACCCGTTGCTTCGGGTCCTATCCTCTGCTGCCAAGTGGAACAGCTCCTTGCCCTCCTTCAAATGACAGCCTTTCAAATATTCAAAGAGAGCAATCATGCCCCCCCTCAATCTCCTCTTCTCCAAACTAAACATTCCCAGGGCTCTTAGCCTTTCCTCGTAGGGCTCAGTCTCCAGACCCCTGATCATCCTGGTCGCTCTCTTCTGCACCCTCTCGATTAGGGGAGCTCACCACCTCCCTAGGCCGCTGATTCCACCTTTGAACCACTCTGACGGTCAAAACGTTTTTCCCAATATCCAGATGATACCTTTCTGCATGAAATTTAAACCCGTTGCTTCGGGTCCTATCCTCTGCTGCCAACTGGAACAACTCCTTGCCCTCCTTCAAATGACAGCCTTTCAAATATTCAAAGAGAGCAATCATGCCCCCCCCTCAATCTCCTCTTCTCCAAACTAAACATTCCCAGGGCCTTTCCTCGTAGGGCTCAGTCTCCAGACCCCTGATCATCCTGGTCGCTCTCTTCTGCACCTCTCTCGATTTTGTCCACATCCTTTTTGAAGTGAGGCCTCCAGAACTGCACACAGTACTTCAGGTACGGCCTGACCAAGGCAGTATACAGAGGGGCTATGACCTCCTGCAATTTCGATACTTATGGCCCTTTTAATACAACCCAAGACTGAATTTGCCTTTTTTTACCACCGCATCACACTGACTGCTCATATTTAGTTTACAGTCCACTCTTACCCCAAGATCTCTTTCGCATACACTACTCCCCAGAAACGTATCCCCCATCCAGTATTTGTGCTTGACATTTTTGTGGCCCAGATGTAATACTGTGCATTTATTTTTGTTGAACTGCATCCTGTTTGCAACTGCCTACTTCTCCAGAGTATTCAGGATGCCAGAATCAGTCCTTGACATCTGGGGGAAGGACCTTTGCCTCTCCTTGGAGAGCCCCTACCATCACAGCAGACAGTGCTGAGCTAGATGGACCAGGGGTCTGACTCAAGTTTAAGACACTTTGATATGTTCGTATGACTCCTCCTTTGCACAGACTCCTCCTTTGCACACACAAAAAGAAACATTTTTTCTGAGCCTCTCTATTCAGGATTTGTCATTTCCACGCTGAAAGTGAAACATCATGGCTGTCTGCGGCATCCCTAATCCGACCACTTGAGTTCCTTTGCTTAGAGCTGGAAGATAAATTTCCACTGGATGGTTCTTTGTTTCGGGGGGGGGGGGGGGCCGCCACTGATCTCTCTGAATGCTCAAGGCCCATGGGGATAGAGGAGCCTGCCGTGCCTTCCTGTATGTCTTCATTCAAGGGTGGCTTCCTTTCCAAATTCTTCTGGCTGTCAACTGAAATAGAATCAAATTGCAGCCAAGGGAGGGAAGGGCCAGAACTCTGTTGGAGAGAATTTACTTGGCTGCAAAAGGCCCACCACCCCGATTCTGTTCCTGGCGTCTCCCTTCCGAAGGTCTCAGGCCTGGAGAAAGATTCTCTGCCTGAGACCTCGGAGAGCAGATGCCAGCCAGAACGGGCTAAGCGGGGCAAATGATAGGCTCTGTGCGACTGTTTGTATCTTGAATGTTTCCCTCCTCCCCTTTGTAGCCAGGAGCTTCAGTGCGGGGATGGCAAAGACAAGGGCCTGCATAGTCCTATTTGGTGTAGTGGATAAGTGTGTGGACTCTAATCTGGGAGAACCGAGTTTGATTCCCCACTCCTCCACTTGCAGCTGCTGGATGACCTTGGGCAAGCCATAGTTCTGTCAGAGCTGTCCTTGAAAGGGCAGTTCTTGAAAGAGCTCTCTCAGCCTCACCTCCCTCACAGGGTGTCTGTTGTAGGGAGGGGAAGGGAAAGAAGTTTGTAAGCCGCTCGGAAACTCCGAGTGAAGGGCAGGGTATAAATCAAATCTCTCCTCCTCCTCCTCTTCTTCTTCTCCTTTTCCTCCTCCTCCTCACCGCCCCAAAAAACTCACCCTCTAGACTGCTTTACTGCTTTACATCCTTTGGGGAAAAACAACCTTAAGAAAAAAAAACATCCCTTCCCCCCCCCCCCCCTTAGGGGTTAAAAAGTAGCTGAGGCAGGGACATTTTTGAATAGGTAAAAAAGACCGGAGGTAGAGGTTTAAGCGGTAACTGGGGGCAGTCCACAAAGACAGCTTTATAGTGGAGCAGGATTGTAGTCCACTGCATTGATTATTGACGGTATTATCCTGCTTTTACTGGATCCTTATGCCTTGTTCTGAGGGCCACCAACCTCCAGGTGGTGGCTGGAGATTTCCTGCTGTTATGACTGATCTCCAGGAGACAGGGTTCACCTGGAGAAAAGGGTCACTTTGGGAGTTGGACTCAATGGCATTATACGGTGTTGAAGTCCCTCCCCTCCCCAAACCCCACCCTCCTCAGGCTCACCCCCCCCAATCTTCAGATATTCCCAACCCAGAGCTGGCAGCCCTACATGTAATCCACTCTTGCTTAGAGTATACATTTCCTTAGATCATTTGTGGTTTGCATTGTTCTCCAATTCTCTAATTCCTAATGTGAAGACGTTATTCACTGGTTGCCTTATGCTGTCCGGTTGTACCCTTTAATATCCTGTAATCCGCCTTGAATCTCGGCAACAAAGGAAGACTATAAATAAAAGTAAAGAAATAAACTTCCTTCCTTTCCCCCATTCTTCCACTTGCAGCCCCTGAGGACGTCTTTATTTAAAAGAGAGGGAAAAAAGAGAAGATACATTCGAGTTCATATGCTGTACGTTTTGTCAATAAATAAGGCAGCTCTGGCAGTTTTGTTTTGAGGGCAGGTTAGGGGAGCTCTCTCGCCTATGTGTTTTGCCATGAAGGACGGCAGAGGGAAATGATGCTAAAGAGGGTTGCAAAGGCGCCAGGGATGGGGGACATCGTGCAGCTAACAAAGACCAGATATACCATGGATTGTAAGCATCTAGTTCGTAACTGTCCTTTTGTTTGTTTTGCTTAGTGCACCAAGGTCTGTTTCTTGTAATACCCTGAGCTTTTGTGCATTGTGGAAAGGAAATTATTTAATCAGAGGCAGTCTTCATGAGTCCTTGCCCACCCGCCTGGCTACTTGGCAGGCTGTGGTGCGACACTTCTGTGGCGCTGGCCTTGGCCAACCCACGAGAGGGAAAGGGACTGGATTTGACCCGAGGTGGTGGCAGCAACAAGATCAGGGAGACCGTGGCTAGACTTGCCCCAGAAGGTGAGGGAGATCATGACATGCCACAACTTGGATTTTTCATTAAATCTCACTCACTGACCATCTAGACACACATGGAAATCAGTGCGCGTAGAGGGGGAGTGGGCCGAAGCACACTGGCATTGTCCCCCATCTAAGTGCGATCCCTGGCTTGTGTCAGTCTCGGGCATCTGACAATGGGAGACTGGCTGACACTTGATGATGTATTCTGCTTATGTTCTGTATCCCTTCCTTGTGGTTTACCTGCTCTGTAGTCTCCTTGCGTTCTGTATCCATTCCCCTTATTGTTGCCCTCACCTGCCATTGCATTCCTGGCGGGGAGGAGTGAGTGCGCGTAGTGAACTAGGGAGGCTTGCTTGGTAATCTTCCGAAGGGGCCCCAAGACATGGTTCTCATGAGAAATGTCCTTGGAGTAAGACTGTGCCTGGCTAGATAGTGGCTGTGTATCTTTCAAGACCACTGTAGTATTGCTAACGTTGAATGCATGGAATTTGGGGTTGTACCTCGCGTTTCTCACCGTGCAAATCAGTCCTAACAAAGAGTTTGAACCCACGGCATCTCAAATCTCTAAATAAAACATTCACTGAGAAAGTGCGTGTGGAGAGTGATTTGACTGGGAACCTGGCAGCCTGTGAGCAAGGAGCTTATGCTACTTCCCTGTGACCGGGAACATTTTTTTTTTTTAAAGCTACATTTCTGATCACATTGAGGGACCCAGCATTCACACTCTTCCTACACAGATAGGTTCCTTGCTTACAGGCCAGAGGTTATATGCAGGGGTCATTTCGTAGAAAAAGAGCTAGGGGAACTCATTAGCATAACTCATTAGCATATGCCACACCCCCTGACATCAGGGGCCCGGTGGTGGACCTGCAAGGCCAGCAGGAGTGTGAGGAAGCCCTGCCAAGGCCCTCCCTGGCCCCAGGCAGGCAGGGGTGGGGAGAGGCGGGGAGGAAGCAACTTATCCTCCCTCTTCTCCTGCCTCCTCCTGGCTGAATGAGGGCTGGAAGCGGGGCGGCCAGAAGCAGGGGGCGGGGCTTCGTCATGTGCCCCACCCCCTGCACCTCACCCGGGGGAACTGCGTTCCCCGGCGTTCCCCCCCGAAATGACCTCTGGTTATATGTTTCCATCTGTCATATTTGTGCTTGACCCTCCTCTGACTGTGTGTTGATTTCCGTGTACACAGTGCCCTATGCAGCGTGGGACAGTGTCTCAAACTCTGAATTTTTCTTTTGCATTTGTTCTTAAATCGAGTCTTGCAAGGCCCCTTGCTGCTTACTGACTGGGTGGCAACCCAGGTCAGTGTGATACTTACTGTTTTCCCGGGCCCAGGGCTTCATACCTCATTAAGCAGTATGCAAAGAAGAAGAAGACCTCATTAAGCAATAGAAGGAGGAGGAGGAGGAGAGTTGCAACTGACTCATGCCAACCCCATCCATGGGTTGGTTCAGGCAAGGGATAAGCACAGGTGGTTTGCTGTTGCCTTCCTCTGCATAAGTAACCCCAGTCTTCCGTGGGGGTCTCCCATCCAAGTACTGACCATGGCCGACACGGTTTAGCTTAACACATGGAATTCACTGCCACAGGAAGTGGTGGTGGCTACAAGCATGGACGGCTTCAAAAGGGAATTAGATAAGCATATGGAGCAGAGGTCCATCAGTGGCTATGAGCCACAAGGTATAGATAAGGACTCTGGGGCAAGTGATGCTCTGTCTTCTTGGTGCTTGGGGGGGGGTCAACAGTGGGAGGGCTTCTAATGTCCTGGCCCCACTGGTGGATCTCCTGATGGCACCTGTATTTCTGGCCACTGTGTGACACAGAGTGTTGGACTGGATGGGCCTTTGGCCTGATCCAACACTGGCGTCCCTTATGTTCTTATGTTCCAAGATCTGATGAGCCGAGGCTAAGCTGGGCTATTCAGGCTGCTATGCAAAACTCTCATCAAATTTAATTCCAAATAAGGCTTTACGGTAAATAGAGGAGAAGTACTGATGCCCAGTGTTCCCTCTAAGCTGAGTTCGTGCGAGCTAGCTCACAGTTTTTTAGCCCCCGGCTCACCCATTTTTGTCTTAGCTCAGGAAGGATGGCTCTGGAGCAAACTAATTTATGCAGCAATCAAATTGATCGCTCACAACTTTAATGCCAGTAGCTCACAAAGTAGAATTTTTGCTCACAAGACTCCACAGCTTAGAGGGAGTATTGCTGATGCCACCTTTTTGTTTCCTATCTGGAACTAGGCAACCTTTAAACATGGCACTCTGTAGAAACCAAAACTGGATTTAGGACTCGGGATTTGCAAGAGCAAATTTTCAGACCAAGGGTCCACCGAGCCCAGCAGTCCAGTCTCCGACAGTGACCAGCCACATACCCTTGGAGGTGCACACTGAGGGGAAAGGTTGATTGCAGCTGACCCATGCTGAAATCGTCTCATGGATGCAGCCTCTGTAGGGGGAGACAGGATTGCTGGCAGTCATCACAGGCCTTCAGACAAAGAGCCCCCCTCGCACCACGTTTGGCCCCTTTCACAATCAGAAGAATGTTCACAAGATGGTCGATGAGACCAGGGAGAACAAATTGGCCCTGGGGAAATTTGGCCCCTTTGGGATTCCATACTCCTAGATGCCATCTCTTCCCCTGACCTGAATGGCCTAAATTAGCCCAATCTTGTCAGAAGCTAAGCAGGGTCGGCCCTGGTTTGTACATGAATGAGAGACCGCCAAGGAAGTCCAGGGTTGCTATGCAGAGGCAGGCAATGCCAAACCACCTCTGTTCCTCTCTTGCCTTGAAAACTCCACAGGGGGTCGGCATCAGTCAACTGTGACTTGAGAGCACTTCCCCCCACCAGGCACCCTCTCCTGGCAGCCGTGCGTGGTGGTGGTTCCATTGTGACATGCCCTCCGTGCATGTACCTGAACCGCCATGTCGCGGCCTGCCCTGCAGCCCACTGCAATGAACAGTTGAATCCCGTATTTGCAGTACAAGAGGCACTCTTTTCTCCGTCTTGTACCAGCTGCTTTCCTTGGAGGCATCTGTCAAGTCATGATTTGTTTTTTAAAAAGTGGTGAAAGATAATAACATGATTAATATCAGAAAGCCTGGATTCCGATTTTCGGATTTGTTTTTCCTCCCTTCCTTGCGCTCTGCACTGAAAGTCGATCGTGGGGACCTCGCAGTCGGGCACTTTTTATTTTCTGTGCTCTGGCACGCTGCTGTCATTACATGAATGTTTAGGTGATGGCTAGTAATGGCAGTGGGGTGTCGTTTTCACTGGAGTGGCCAGATCCACGCACAGTTGCCTGTGCCTTTGTTTCTCCTCGGCTCAGGAGGCCTATTGAAGCCTCCTGTGTTCGGCCCATCTCTTTTGGTCTCTCTTGGCCAAAGAAGCACCTTTTCTCCGTTAGCTTGGGCCCGGAAGCTTTAATTGGCATCACGTGTTCGGCCCGAGCTGGCAGATGTCATGACATGAGATGCTATTAAGCGCAGAAGGTGTCAGGCCCACGTTGGCACCTGGTAGGGGCAGACTCCGGCAGCCTGAAGTTGTGCTGAGATGGTTGGCGTCGCAGTCCTGCGAGGGGCCGAGATTGTTACCGTGGCAGGCAAGAGACACTTCCTCTGCAGTGCCAAGCAAGCGGGCAGTGGGGAAAACAGCATGCTGAAGGTCACCCGATAGAGCGGTGTGTGGGAGGCAGGCAGCCTATTTCTCTGCATGGAGAGCAGACCTCCTCTCCCTGCGCCCCATACACACACAGACACACACACACAGGTCTGTCAGCCTTGCTGAGAACTTGTTCAGTAGAGTTATAGAGTTGCTCTATAATTAATTGGGTTCAGCCACAGACCTTTCAGTCTGTTAACGATGACAGAAGTTTGAATATCTCATCAGGCCGCAGAGACAGGCTAGGCAGAGATGTTAGCCTGAACTCTGGAGTCTCTCCAGCAGCTTGGTTTGCATTCCAAATTGACCCCCAGTGCCGAGAAGGGATGGAGCCTGAGTGATTAGGATGTCTGAGAGCTTTTGGCCCTGAGGCAAAATGGCTGGTCCTCTTGCCTTTTGCAATTTCCATATTATAATTATTTCTCAGATGTGCCCCTCTAACTCTCTGCCCGGCTCCCTCAATGCAGAGCGGTGCAATAGAAGTCTTATACTCAACAAGATTAAAAAGAAAAAAAAGAAAAAGCAGCGATGGGAGGGAGAATAAGATTTTTTGTGTGCACGTGTGTTTGGGATTGATCAGGATGCAATTTGCATGCTTTGTTTTGGTCACGCTGCTTAGAGAGTGGACGCAACAGTTGGATGGAAGTCTGAGAGGAAGATGTGCATAGTTTAAAGCAGGGGTGTCAAACATGCGGCCCGGGGGCCAGACCGGGCCCTTGGAGGGCTTCTATCAGACCTGCAGTGGACCTGGCAATCTTCTGCTTCTTCTTCCAGTTCTGCTGCTGCTGCTGCATCATCGTAGGTTTGCAGCTTACAGATACACACCTGAACAGCGTACTCAAGATTGCAACAGCACAGATATTTTGATGCAATAATTCAGAGCAAGAGGTGTCAGTTATCAGACACTGTTAAATAAACAAAATATTGCAAGAGTGCTAACGTTTTAAGCATGTTTTTATTTTAAGTTTAAAAAATCCCTTTGCGTTTGTGTCCTTTATTAAAGTTTATATCTCTGCTACCTGGCATTACATTTTATGACACACATGGCCTGGCCCAACAAGGTCTCATTTATGTCAGATCTGGCCCCCATAACAAATGAGTTCGACACCCCTGGTTTAAAATGTCTTCAGCGGCAGACTCTAGCAGTGGAACCGAAGGGTGCCACGATGGCTGGAAGCAGGGATTGTTTACTTGCTGTCTGCCGCCTTGCAGTGGCACCGCTAGAGATTGGCAGAACATGGTATTACAGTCTACCAATCCAGCACAGATTAGGTGTCACAGGAGTAATAGAGTTTTTAAAGCTGCCGAATCAGTCATGGCTTCTCTGTTTAACAGTGTGATCCTGAAAAGAGTTAACACCTTTATAAGTCCACTGAAGTCTGTGGGCTTAGAAGGATGTAACTCTGACTTGGATTGCACTATAAGTTATTTGACTCAGGAACAAATTTAGCTGCTTGTACCACCGGCTCTGAGGCCAGCTCTCCGCGAGCAAGAACAGACAAGAAAGGTCTTGTACAGATGAGATTTCATTGTCCTTTGAGTAATTTCATGTGCTCACGGAAGGAAACCTTCAGCCAATGAAGTATTTTAAGGGCTGTGTATGTTCCAAAGCATTTGAGGGATGCACAATGTTTTGTTTCTGTTATCACAGTCTCCTCTAGCCTGGCAGCATTGACACTGTCTGAAGATATGTGAATAAGGAATTGGAGTGTTCTAGTTAAGGAAGTCTAGTTATGGGCAATCCATGGTTTCCATGGAAACTGCTTTCTCCTTCAGTGGAATCTCTTGTGTTGTCAAGGTGATGGTGGTGTTGGCATGGACTTTCCTGGAGCCTCTTGGATAAAGTGTCGCCATGAACTGTTGGCACTGAAGAGGACCGGGCAGTGGAATCTGTGCATTACTAGGAACAAGCAAAAAGCAGAAGATAACAAGGAGGTGCCTCTTAATTAACACTACGGCACACAGTTTATGCTGAGGGGATCTGCCTGCCTAAGGCTGTCATTTCTTTAGATCAGTGGTACTCACTGTGTGGGTCACCTCTCTTCAAAAAGGATGTGGACAAAATCGAGAGGGTGTCGAAGAGAGCGATGAGGATGATCAGGGGTCTGGAGACTGAGCCCTACGAGGGAAGAGGAGGAGGAGGAGGAGATTGGATTTATACCCTGCCCTTCAGTACCCGAAGGAGTCTCAGAGCGGCTTACAAACTCCTCTCCCTTCCCCTCCCCACAACAGACACCCTGTGAAGTAGGTGGGGCTGAGAGAGCTCTGACAGAAACTGTTTTTTTTCAAGAACAGCTCTGCCAGAACTATAGCTAACCCAAGCTCATCCGGCAGGTGCGAGTGGAGGAGTGGGGAATCAAACCCGGCTCTCCCAGATTAGAGTCCACGACACCAAACTGGCTAAGGGCCTTGGGAATGTTTAGTTTGGAGAAGAGGAGATTGGGGGGGGGGCATGATTGCTCTCTGAATATTTGAGAGGCTGTGATTTGGAGGAGGGCAAGGAGCTGTTCCAGTTGGCAGCAAAGGATCATAGGACCCGAAGCAACAGGTTTAAATTACATGCAAACGGGTATCGGCTGGATTTTGGGGAAAACTTTTCCCCGGTCAGAGTGGTTCCAGAAGAGGCTGGACGAATATTTGTCAGAGATGCTGGTCCTGCATTGGGCAGGGGGTTGGACTAGATGGTCTGAATGCCCCCTTCCAACGCTATGATTCTGTGAACCTATGATCCTATCCCCTGAATGCAAAACATGTGCTCCAACAGACAGTGGTGGTAGAAAGTAATTAACACGTGGAATTCACTGCCTAGGGTTGCCAGGTCTGGGCTGGAGAATACCTGGAGACTTTGGGGGGTGTATCCAGGAAAGGGAAGAGTTTGGGGGAAGGGAGGGGCCTCAGCATGGTCCAGTGCCATAGAGTCCACCCTTCAAAGCAGCCATTTTCTCCAGGGGTTACTTGCAATGGGTTACTTGCTTGAAGTCTTCTTTCATAGTTCTTCCGGAAAGTGGCCTGAAGAAACGAAATACTGAAACGAAGAGAACCTGGGCATTTGTCATCACTGACCGCTTCAGAGAAGACCTTGGCTGTACAGGAAGAGAGTCTGGCTGTATTCTAATGTATTTAAGCTGTTTAAGGAGTCCTATGTGGACCATATTGAATATGTATGAATGTATTAGATGTTAGTTGTTTATATTACAAACTTTGTATTATAAAGTGGAGGTGATGGTATCCAAGCTGAGCTACTCAGAGTCTTAAAAGATGATGCTGTTAAAGTGCTGCACTCAATTTGCCAGCAAATTTGGAAAACACAACAGTGGCCACAGGATTAGAAAAGGTCAGTATACATTCCAATCCCAAAGAAGGGCAATGCCAAGGAATCGCACAATTGCACTGATATCACACGCTAGCAAGGTCATGCTCAAGATCCTACAAGCTAGGCTTCAACAGTACGTGGATAGAGAACTGCCAGAAGTACAAACTGGGTTTCGAAGAGGTAGAGGAACTAGAGATCAAATTGCCAACATTCGCTGGATTATGGAGAAAGCAAGAGAGTACCAGAAAAACATCTACTTCTGCTTCATTGACTATGCTAAAGCCTTTGACTGTGTGGATCACAACAAACTATGGCAGGTCCTTAAAGAGATGGGAGTACCAGACCACCTCACATGTCTCTTGAGAAACCTGTATAAGGGCCAAGAAGCGACAGTTAGAACCGGATATGGAACAACTGATTGGTTTAGCATAGGAAAAGGAGTACGACAAGGATGTATATTGTCGCCTTGCTTATTTAATATATATGCAGAGTACATCATGCGAAATGCTGGCCTGGATGAATCACAAGCGGGAATTAAGATTGCTGGGGAAAAGATCAACAACCTCAGATATGCAGACGATACCACTCTAATGGCAGAAAGTGAAGAGGATCTAAAGAGCCTCTAGCTCAGAATAAAAGAGGAGAGCGCAAAAGTGGGCTTGAAAGTCAACATAAAAAAAACTAAGATCATGACATCCGGCCCCATCACTCCTTGGCAAATAGAAGGGGAAGTCGTGGAAGTAGTGTCAGACTTCACATTCCTGGGACCCCAGATCACCGCAGACTGTGACAGCAGCCATGAAATTAAAAGACGCCTGCTCCTTGGGAGGAAAGCGATGGCGAACCTAAACAGCATGATAAAAAGTAGAGACATCACCCTGCCAACAAAAGTCCGCATGGTCAAAGCAATGGTATTCCCAGTAGTCATGTATGGCTGCGAGAGTTGGACTATAAGGAAGAATAGATTCTTTTGAACTATGATGCTGGAGAAGACTCTTGAGAGTCCCTTGGACTGCAAGAAGATCAAATCAGTCAATCCTAAAAGAAATCAACCCTGACTATGAGCTACAAGGTATAGGTGGAACACTCTGGGGCAATGATGTTCTGTATCCTTGGTGCTTGGGGGGCAGCAGTGGGAGGGCTTCTGGAGTTTCGGCCCCTCTGGTGGACCTCCTGATGGCACCTGGAGTTTGGCCACTGTGTGACACAGAGCATTGGACTGGAAGGGCCATTGGCCTGACCCAACCTGGCTTCTCTTATGTTCTTATGGAAGTGCCATCAAGTTACAGCCAACTTATGGCCACCCCGTAGGTTTTTCAAGGCAAGAGATGAACAGAAGTCATTTGTGATTGCCTGCCTCTGCTTGGCACCCCTGGACTTCCTGGGTGGTGTCCCATCCAAGTACTAACCAGGGCTGACCCTGTTCAGCTTCAGAGATCTGATGAGATCAGGCCAGCCTGGGCCATCCAGGTCAGGGTACTTCATCAGGTAACAGGTTCAAAAAAGAAAAAGAAAAAGGGGGGGGGAGAAGAAGAAAAGAGCGTAGAAGCATAGAGCAGGCTCTGTTTAGTGCAAAGCCCTGATTTAACACAGGAAATCCAAAGCTAGACTGCTACCAAGCCTCAGCTTGAGAGTCTCCAGCATGTGAGACTCACACGCGTGCATGTGCACACACCACTATTTCCATTGTTAAATTGTTCTTCCCATTAGGAAATTTTGCCTATCATTCAACGGAAATCTACCCTCCCGTTACTTAAACCCATTAGATCTAATCTTGCCTCCCGAAGCAGCAGAGAATGCCATTCTGGCCCTGTGTTACAGCTGTTCAGATCTTCAAAAGACAGACGAATATGCAAGGTGATGTGTAATTAAGCCAAATGCAGACAACAATGGACCTGTAACACCTAGCAATCGTTCCGATCTGACGTGTACCACTTAGAGACATATCTGTATGGTTTCGAATGGGGAACCGTCCTTTGCAATTAAAGCTCGTTGCAGAAAATAGCACACACGCTGGATGAAACCATTATTTGGATCTACATTGTGAAAAGTGACTTATCAGGTTTCGTGGGTAGATATCCCAAACATGGGATGCCACCTTTGGAAATGCAGACGTATTTGTGAAAATAAAGGGAAGGGATTCAGACATCCCAAGCTAGCATCAGCCGTCCCAACCAATAGAAGAGAATGTCTCGAGCATCTGAATGCATAATTGGGAACACGAATAGAAGAATAAGCAATTTGTGCTCCAGAGACTTTGTCTGTGCTGAGCCAGTAAGCATGCATCATGCTAATATAGACCAAAAATGGGGTGGAACAGAGTTCTGTTGTGTTGGGTTAGACTGAGGGAAGGACCTAGAGGAGAAGGTAAAGGTTCCCTTGCTCAAAAGCCAGTCGAATCCGACTCTAGGGTTGCGGTGCTCATCTCCGTTTCAAAGCCAAAGAGCCAGCGCTGTCTGAAGACGTTTCCGTGGTCATGTGGCTGACATGACTAAACACCAAGGCGCACGGAACGCTGTTACCTTCCCACCGAAGTGGTACCTATTTATCTGCTTGCAGTTTCTTGCTTTCGAACTGCTAGGTTGGCAGGAGCTGGAACTAGAGACAGGAGCTCACTCCGTCATGTGGCACCCGGGTCTCAAACTGCTGAACTACCGACCTTCCACAGCCTGCAGTTCAGCGTCTTAACCACTTGAGCCACCGCAGCTCCTTAGAGGAGAAGAGTTATGGGTATTTTAGGCTGTTAGGGCTTAAATGACAATGTTGTTGTGGCTGCAATCATATGCACAATTAGACCCGACATAGGTGCGAATGCTGGGCGGATTTAAAGGGTGTGATCAGACAACAACATCTGGGAAGCGCCCTGCAGCTGTCGGCAACCCGTTCTACTCCGCCGCAGAAGCGGAGTTAAAAGGCATCGGGGGAAATCTGGTAGTAAACGGGTTGTGTCGGACCATGGACGGCCTTTCCCCGTGTCCGATCGCTCCAGTGTGCTCTCATGCCATCAAGATGGTTTGAGAGCCAGTTTGGTGTAGTGGTTAAGTGTGCGGACTCTAATCTGGGAGAACCGGATTTGATTCCCCACGCCTCCACTTGCACCTGCTGATGTGACCTTGGGTCAGTCACAAGCTCTGGCACAGCTGTCCTTGAAAAAGAGCAGTTTGTGTCAGAGTTCTCTCAGCCCCACCTACCTCACAGGGTGCCTGTTGTGGGGAGGGGAAGGGAAAGGAGTTTGTAAGCCGCTCTGAGACTCCAAGTGAAGGGCGGGGTATAAATCCAATCTTTTCTTCTTCTTCTTCTTGATCAGGCCATCCTGACTCATGCCGTTGTTCACACCCCCCCTTCTCAGTATGCGCATCATCGCAAACTCCATAGGGAGCCCTCAGTGCAGAGGTGCGATTCATAGATTCCTCATTTAAGTGCATGGGAAACAAACGGCACCAAAAAACGACTCACCCGCAGTTGCGTCTGATCACACACTGACGGACTGCGCCCGCAGCTTCACAGGGAGGTGTGATCGTGCAACTGCGGGTCAAATTCCTCCCGAGGAAATAGCCTTGCTTCCCCCCCCCCCCCGCTTAAGGGTCAAATACCTCCCGAGGAAATAGCCCTACTTCCCCCCCCCCCGGTTTTATCTGGCGTGTGTGACCCCAACCTCATCGTTCCAAAGGGCAGTCATGTTGGTCGGCAGCAGAACATCCAGATTCGAGTCCAGGAGCACCTTAGAGGCCTCTCTGGTGCTTCCTTCCCAAGTGTCCAGATGATGAAAATGTCATTAATAAATCTCAGGTACAAGAAGGAGCTGCGGTGGCTCAAGTGGTTAAGACGCTGAACTGCAGGCTGTGGAAGGTCAGTAGTTCAGCAGTTTGAAACCCGAGTGTGCTGCATGATGGAGTGAGCTCCCGTCTCTAGTTCCAGCTCCTGCCAACCTAGCAGTTCGAAAGCAAGAAATTGCAAGTAGATAAATAGGTACCACTTCGGTGGGAAGGTAACAGCGTTCCATGTGCCTTGGCGTCTAGTCATGCTGGCCACATGACCACGGAAAAGTCTTCGGACAGCGCTGGCTCTTCGGCTTTGAAACAGAGATGAGCACCGCAACCCTAGAGTCGGAGTCAACTGGCTTTCGAGCAAGGGCACCTTTACCTTTTACAAGAAGGGTGTTCACATTTCACTGGTGGTCGTGGAAAGTACTGTCAGGTCACAGCTGACTTATGGTGACCCTATAAGGTTACCAAGGCAAGAGATGTTCAGAGGTGGTTTGCTGTTGCTTGCCTCTGCGCCACGACCCTGGTATTCCTTGGAGATCTCCTATCCAAGTGTTGGAATCTCTGGACTCGGTTCTGCCAGGGAATCATGAAAAAGTAGCAGAACCGCTCAAGGCTTTAACAGCAGAGCTGGGGCTAGGTGTGGCCACAGACTTACAAAGGTACACGGAGTCAGAAATCAGTTCTACAACTAATAAGCAACTTTTATTAAAGGAAAAACATGCTGGAAAGGGCAGGTAAGAGACAGATATAGATTACCTACTCTAACTAACTAGATGGTGTTGGATGCTGGATGCATGTCCAGCCTCCATGGTGCAAGATGGAGAAACCGTGCACCTTCTTTTGTGTGCGAGCGAGAGAGAAGTGTGAGAGAGAGCAGAAACAGAGGAAATTGCCCCTAAGAGTAGCATTCTACTTCAAAAGAAAGGATCAGGTAGCAGGAAGGAAAAGGATGTTCTATGTGTCCTGACCTCTCTGTCTGTCTAAACTCTTTGGTGACATCTCTCAAGTCTGAGACAGGAGATATCGCAACGTCCTCCACTTCAATCCCCAAGTACTAGCCCAGGCCAACCCTGCTTAGCTTCCAAGATCTGGACTATCCAAGTCAGGGCAGCATCTCACTTGAGGTGCTAATTGTCTATGCGCTTCTCCTCTGCTCTAATCCAGCCAATTACATTGTGCATTGTACCTCTACACCAGGGGTGGCCAAACTGTGGCTCGGGAGCCGAGTGCGGCTCTTTCACACATATCATATGGCTCCCGGCTGGCTCTCTATCTATTTGCTCTCTCTCTTTCTGTCTGTCTCTCTTCCTCCCTCCCCCCCCTCCTTCCCCCATCTATTTGCTTTCTTTGTTTATCTCTCTCTCTTTCTTTCCACCTCTTTCATTCTCTCTTTCCACCTCTCTGTCTCTCTCTCTCTCTCTCTGACAAATAAATAGAATTAGCAGACAAATAAGATCAAAAGAACACAAGAGAAGCCAATGTCAGATCAGGCCAATGGCCCATCCAGTCCAACACTCTGTCACACAATGGCCAAAAATACCAGGTGCCATCAGGAGGTCCAGCAGCGGGGACAAATAAATATCATTGGACAAATAAATATCATGATCAATATCTGTTTCTACCCCTTTTGTTTTTATTTTTGGCAGTCTTATTTAATGTTAATAAAAAGCAAATTTGCATATTTCCCAATAAAACTGTGTGTGTAATATTTGTTCATGTCTTGTGGCTCTCAAACATCTGATGTTTATTCTGTGTGGCTCTTACGTTAAGCAAGTTTGGCCACCTCTGCTCTACATCCTGAGTGCCTTCTTTTGCAACACCCCTTCCATCTTCTGGCCGGAATGTAAGAACTCATCGATCCCCATTCCAACATGTATCTGGCAAAGGGACTCTTGGAAGCTTATTTCCCCCAAATCTTATTGGTCTCAAAGGTGCTCCTGCCTTCCAATCTGAATGTTGTTCAAGAATCACATGGCAGAGATCTCTAGGCTCTTTTAATAGAAGAAACGTCTGGTAGTTCTGCCAAATGTCACCCACGAGGCCCCCACCCAATTGTTAAGGATGACCAGGCTGTTAATGCAGAGTATGTAATCTGGGTGGGAAATCTTGTGAAAACCGCTCCAGTAAATTACCTGACTCCACAGGTAATTTCTGATTAGCTCGCTTCTCTCCCCTTGGTGCTGTGGCTGTTTCCATAGCAGCTAAATCCTAAGTAAAATGGAGACATCTGGTCCAAAGTCAGGGAAAGATCACTCAGGGGAAAGGAACCGGGTGGAGGACGGCCGAGAGAGAAGACATCCTTGCAGAAAGTGAGCGGTGGCGGCAGCACCTGTAAGTGACACGTAGCAGCTGGAGCAAAAGCCCAGGAGTGTCTGGCAGGGCCCGGAATGATCAATCAGGAAGGCAGAGGGCACGGGAAACAGGCAGAGGGTCAGATCGGCATTAGATGGGTCGAGGCATCAAGAAAATAGCTGAGCAAGGTGCACAGCCATCCTCAGAAATTTCACCCGTCTTATCAAAAACCTTTGGATTCGTTTTGAAAACACTCAAGGAATTTCCCCCCCAGCTGAGCCTACACGAACAACCTGAAATTTTGGTTTAAGTTAAATCTGGGGGCGACTCTGCTAAATGTTATGGTCATGCTGTGTTGCATCACCCAGGGTGGGTGCTAAAAAGAGCTGGGATGTCGCTGTGACGCTCTGTGTGCTTAGCTCAGGATGGATGCAGACGAGCAGGCGTCGTATAAGGCATAGCCCTCATCAGACTGTACCATTTTTGACTGCGAGAAGAAGCATAAATGTTTGACTATCTACGTTTTTTTAAAGTTCTAAGTTTGAGTCCAGTGGCACTGGAGACCTTTAAGCCCAACAAAGTTTAATTCAAAGTATGAGCTTTCATGCATGCACACTTCAGATACGTTTCCTCTTCTTCCTCTTCTTCTTTTTTTTTCTCTTCTTCTTCTTGGAAGAGGATTTAGCTACATGATCTACAACTTGCCATCTAAAGTGAAACTGTCCAGAAAGGATTTAAACATGCCGCTTCACTCCAAAGAACGTGATTTTCTTCTAGTAAGACATTTCTGTACATCAGTCCTCTACACAAGACATGCAAACAGCTATGGGTGTTTGCGGAAAGGGGAAAACAACCTTATCTAGATAATCCAGGAATATGTTTATAACTACAATCATATGTAAAAAGCCTCTGCACGAATGCATGCACTACTCCCTACACATCCATATTCACAGTTGTTCTTCAACACAGGAACACTTATGATATGTTCTCTGTTATGCCAAGCACAGACGACTATCCACGCGGGTACTATAGCAAAGGAGTTGGATCAGACACAATTTTTGTTTGCTTGCATTAAAGCTCCTGCGCAGATGGAAACACAAGAAAAAGATTGCAGCGACTGCTTGTGCTAAGTCAAACTTATTGCATCCCGACTTGTGTTTCTGCTTGTGCAGGATCTCTGCAACTGATATCTAGTCATCATAATAAGAACGCACTAGGTGTTGCGCAAGACCTTGCAGAAGCAAAACAACACTCAGTCTGGTTACGTTTCTGCTGGCACACTGCCAGACCCAAGCCAAGATCATCACCAACTTCAAACAAGTCTCTGACATCGAGAAATCCCACAGTTGAAAAGAGGGACATTGCCCACAACAGGGCACGCAGTGGATAACATGTCTTACCTTTGGGCGAAATGTGTCTCCAAGTGATCATGGGGTCTGGCCTCCCCGTGGCTATGCAGGTGAGGCTGATGTTGCCACCTTCGTTGATGGAGATGTCTGAAGAGATCTCAACAATTTTGGGAGGAACTGCAAAGACATAAGGAGAGAATGAAACATGGCTAGTCAAGCTGACAATGATGATTCTAGCACTCCTGGCTTCTTAAAAAGTGGACCAGTGAGAGCAGTTATGGCATACAGCCAAAGGCCATTGCAATTCATCACAAAGAAGGTAAAACATAAATAATAAATAACAGCAGTAAAATAACGGAATGTAAAAATACTCATCATGTTAAAACATTTCACTCTTCAGAGACAACTTTTGCTCACATTTCCTTGGCTGCCAAGGCAAACAACAACACCGTGTATGAAATGAGCGGGTCGGTATCCAAGAGAAGAAAATTCAGCTTCTCTGCTCATGAGGAGGAGTTTAAGACCTTCAAAAATGTCGCAAGAAATGTGGTTCTAGGGCAGGAACCAGAGCTCTGCATATATACAAAATGCACTGGAGTTCATCTGATTCACACACAGGGATGAGATGAGATGAGATGAGACCCACAAATCTTTCCAACAAGTGTTCCAATGTCATGTTCACACTGCGGTATAGGCAATCACTATGAGGCAAACCAGAGGTTTTTGTAAGGGAACTGCACAGTTTTTCCTGGAAGTGACAGCAATGAGTTTCATTGAACTGTAATATTTTGGTCAAGAAGGATCTGATGGATCCTCTAGTCTGACCATCAAACTCAGAGTGATTCTGCATTGGCTTTTCCCTCTTTTGTTTTACAAACCCAGGTTGGAACAGAAATTCCCCTCTTCCTTGCATGCTGCTTTCACTTCTTTTGATCATCGGATTTTATGGTACCCTCCACACTGCATGCTGCTTTTGTTTTCTTTGATCACTGGATTTTATGGTGCCTTCTGCATAGATTTATGGCCAGTCAGGGTGACTTTGCAGTCAGTATGGTTTTGCCCTGAGGTATCTGAATGTGGTTTTGAGCTGCACTTTATCCTCCCAGTTGAGAAAAAGTGAAGCGAATGCTAGATGCAGAATCGCCCTCGGACAACCTTCACTCGTCCAGTGACATCTCCCTTAGGTCTTGGCCTCACATGTTGGCTTTTGCTCACCTTGATGTGTGAAACTCCCTCCCAGGATGCCTGTGTGATGCCACTTCCTTCTCTTCCTTCAACCGCTTCTCAAAATCCATTTCTTTTGTGGAACCCGGACTTTGACTCAGTTTTTATTTTTAGTTAGCCCAAAGTCTAAGCCAAGAGCCCCCAACCTTGTAGAGCCTGCTGGTACTTTTGGAATGTTGAGAACATTGAGTGGGCACCCACCACCAAATGGCTGCCATGGCAACTGGGTGCCATCATCAAATATTTGGGGTGGGTCTAAAGTGAAGCCTTATCTTGTGATGAAAAAAGAGTGCAGACAGAAAGGCTATCAGAAGAAGAAAAAGAAGAAGAAGAAGAAGAAGTTGAATTTATACCCCACCCTTTATTTGGAGTCTCAGAGCAGCTTAACAACCTTACAATCTCCTTTCCTTCCTCTCCCCACAACAGATACCCTGTGAAGTAGGTGGGGCTGAGAGAGGTCTGACAGAAACTGCTCTTGAGAGAACAGCTCTGAGAGAACTGTGGCAGAACCAAGGTCACCCAGCTGGCTGCATGTGGAGGAGTGGGGAATCAAACCCGGTTCTCCCAGATTAGAATCCACGCTCCTAACCACTACACCAAACTGGCTCTGCTCCAAAATTAGCTCTTTGCTTTGGGGGAAATATGCTCTGGGAAACAAGGAATGGACAAAACAAAACATATTTGCTAGCACCATTGTGCCCAGGGGCACCACAATGGGGATCGCTGGTCTAAGCAGTGTTACTGTACACCTGGTGAAGCCGGAACATCATGTAGAATTTTATGTATTGAACAAAAACCTGTGGTTTCCTGGCCCCTTATTTAGCACAGGATCGATAGGGTGACCAGGGCTGAGAGCCTTCATGGCCTTGGCGCCCTGAGGCACGACAGAGAAAGGAGACCCATGCCCCCCATTACCCATCCCGCCTTCCCTCTGTTCCTTCCTTCCGGCACCTTCCCGTGTGTCAGTCACTGGTGCAGACGCAAGCTTTTCCCAGGGAAGCTGGCTGAGTGCAGAGCAACTGCAGTGGCCTTGCATACATTGCCTCTGACGCGCAGGTAAGTAATTTATTGATCCGTAAAGCACTCCGAGACGCTCAGGAAGGGATTATGTCATGCCAACGCCGTGCAATAAAATAAAAAATGATGGACTTTTTGTGAACACGAGGGTGATTTAGGGTTTGTAGCTGGAAGTGTAGTTAAAGTACATTTTAAGTGGAAATCAAGGTAGGTAATGAATTACTCGACGTCCGGGAGAGGCTGCCGGGAGTTCGTTTTCTCGGCTTCTGACTCAGGAGCTAATATTCTAACTGTACGCTAGAGGACAATAGAGGATCAAGCACAGACTGCCGGCATTGGATGGGGTGGGGAAGGACATTAAGTGAAGCAGCATCTCCCTGCTCCTAGTAGCTGCCACTTAGTAAAAGTGGGATGCTGGGAAGGGGGTAAAGTAGAAAGGCAAGGTCCAGGCACTGGGCAGTGTCCCTTGCAGATGTCACCTTATGGTAGAGATGCCATTGCACCTTTTATTTTGTGAAATGCATCCCATGAAGAATCAACAGACAGTGAGTCAAACCGGCACTTGTGCTTATTTATTTATTTAAAACACTTTCTATCAAATTAGGGCCTTCAAGGTGCTGAAGTTGTTCCCTCAAACACATTCCCCCCCAAGACCAGTTCATCTGTTACCTGAGTGGTATAAGACCCATGGCCCCATACCCTGATACAAGGCCACACTGGTAAAGTTGAAAGCTCATTGGGAGCATCCCCTTCCATGAGGTCCCTCCCCCCCCCCCCCACTGTGCCTTCTGCGTTGGAGCTCTTGAGGCCTCAGAACTGGGGAAGGCAGGAAACCATCTGAGCACTACAGGCCCCTTCTTTCCTCCCAGTTTGGTGTAGTGGTTAAGAGCAGCGGACTCTAATCTGGAGGTTTGATTCCCCACTCCTCCACATGCAGCTGCTGGTGTGACCTTGGGTCAGTCACAAGTTCTCTCAGAGCTGTTCTCTCGAGGGCAGTTCTCTCAGAGCTCTCTCGGCCCCACCCACCTCACAGGGTGTCTGTTGTGGGGAGGGGAAGAGAAAGATTGTAAACCGCTCTGAGTCTCTGAGTGAAGGGTGGGTTATAAATCCTCCTCCTCTTCTCTTTCTCCCCCCCCCCCGGCAACATTACTCTGCCTCCATTTCTGCCTTTGTCCTGCTACCTTCCTCCTTGGCCTGTCTGTGAAGGCTGCCTTTTATTTCCCTCTCTGGTCTTCCTCCCATCTCCTCTGTCCTTGAGGAGCCAATCATCCACCACTCCGCAGTCACCCGGTAGCCCCTACACCTGGGTCTGGCCCAGCCTTGCCTGTTTCCTTGGTCCAGGTGTTTTTCCTCAGTCACGCTGGCTTGGATCCTGTAGATTCCCTTGTCTGCCTTAGGCAGATAACTTGTTCCCTCTGTGGGCCACGGACCAGGTGAGTATCCCAGCTCCAGGACCTCAGTGTCTGTGTGGGGCTGAGTTCAGACACTCATGCAGAAGAGAGATCCAGCATGTTGTAGTGGCTAGACTGTTGTATTAGGACTTGGGAGTTGTGCAGGCAGGAGTAGAATTTATGAGATCTTGGCCAATTCCCAGAAGATACCAAAGGGTATCAGAGAGCTGTTGAATCAGTGTAGGGGGAAACAGCTCAAGAAATGCAGGAAGTGGGCTTTACAGGTGGGCAACAGTTCTGCTCCTACAAAACGGAGGTTCTTCAAAGCAGTTCTGAATGATGGGGATGGCATATGATACAAATCAGATTAATGGAACGTGAAAGATAAATCTGAATCCAGCCTATACAATTTAGGTGATGCATGAATCCAAACATTTAGTCGTGCTTTTTGAACGCCTTTAAGAAACCATTTTTTTTAAAGTGCCGAATCTTGCATCTTACCTGCACAATCTAGAGTTTTGTCAAATGGGTATCACATTTGCTTCATTTGAAGCCCTTTTCATCGATTCATTTGTATGCAACCACTTCAGACTGGGAACGTTTGGTTTCTTCCTCCATTTCCCGATATATCACAATAGTGCAGTCTGTTGCTCCTGAACCAGTGTCATTCCACCAGCAATACAGAAGTTCAAAAAACTTTCAGGTAGGCTGCTTTTGAGGACTGCAGCACAAATAATTGGCTCAAGGTGCAGGGGAAAGTCCGTGACCACAGGAAGCTGCCTTGTACTGAATCAGACCCTTGGTCCATTAAAGTCAGGATGGTTTAGTCATACTTGCACATCCCCTTCAATTCACTCAGTTCAGCATCTCAGACAAAGGTGCTTCCCCAACCCTCCTACCTGGGATCCTTGAACCAGAGATGTCGGGAGCTGAACTCGAGCACACCTGCATGCAATGCTTCTGTTCTACCACTGTGCAATGGCCCCTTCCCAAACTGATTTGGCATATTCAGAGTCTCAAACTCACACCTTAAGAAAGTGAGCACATGGACACACATGAAGCTGTCTTATACCCAGGGCTACTTTTGGGCAGGAACCGCACAGGAACGGAGTTCTGGCTGGCTCCCAAGTTGGCCACACCCAGCAGGAACTCACTAGCATAACAGGCCACACCCAGCAGTAGAAACTCATTAGGATTGGCTACATTAGGGGTGTGTGGCTTAACATGCAAAGGAGATCCGGCCACAAAAAAAGGCCCTGGGTTTTGACAACAAACAAGGTAAACAGAATAAGAAGCAAAAGGTGGGTGTGGCTGGATGAGCACACTTCTGGTAACATGGGAATGCGGCCCAATATGCTAATGAGTGGTGCAATCAGGGGTGTGGCCTAATATGCTAATGCGTTTCTGCTGCTGGGTGTGGCCTATTATGCGAATGAGTTCCTGCTGGACTTTTTCTACAAAAAAAGCCTTGCTTATACCAAATCAGACCATTGGTCCACCCAGGTCAGTATTGTCTGCTCAGAATGGCAGTGACTCCTAGGGGTCTCGGGCTGAGGTCTTTCACATCACTTTTAACTGAAAATGCTAGGGATTGAATCTGGAACCATCTGCATGCCAAGCAGATGCTCTACTGCTGAGCCATGGCCCCTCCCCATTACATACTGCATACATGAAGCTGCCTTATACTGAATCAAACCACTGGTCCGTCATGGTCAGTATTGTCTACTCAGACTGATCGCAGCTCTCTAGGGCCTCAGGTAGAAGTCTATCACCTACTATCTGGTCTTTTCAACTGGAGATGCCAAGGACCAAACCTGGGCCCTTCTGCATGCCAATAGATACTCTACCACTGAGTCACCACCCCTCCGTGCAGCCTTTCTTCCCTTGTACTGTTCGAGAACAACACCTTCTTAAATGGAATGTGGCTGCTGAACACAATTACTGAATCCTGATGCCAAATAAAGATTAAACATTATTTGCATTATTATTTGGGCTGTCAACCGATTAAAGTTTAATCTATTAATTAATCAATTAAATGTAAATACCTTGGCATATTACCAAAAGCCCAATATAAATGTCTGTGTGATATCTTGAGGGGGGAATGTGAGATAACACAATCTAATAAACAAAAGCTATCCTTAATTGCAGGTCTTGGCAGTTTTTTGTTTGGGATCTAGGAGCCAGTCCTCAGATTTAGAAGCCGGAGTCATTTCCCCCCCAGGCTTCAAGGTTGCTTATTTCAAGGAGCCATACGTTCTATTCATTTCTGCCATTAAATTTCATTCTAGCCTATTTTCATCGTTTCTTGTAATTTTATGAATGCTGATAATAAAAAAGTTGTATATAAATAAATAAACATGGGTTGTTATCACAATAAAAAACTAACCTCTAACCCAGATATAAAATACCCATTTTCAAAGAACCTCATCATCACTGTAAATAAATACATTTATTTTAAATCAACTTGGTCCCAGGGGTTAACTTTCAGATATGCCCAAGGGGATGTTAGGATCTCAATGAAAACATTTTCAAGATACTTTGTGGCTCCAGCTTCCAGTACTTAGGGCACATTAATGCAAAGTGAATGTTATATTCTGTCTTTTCATGCCACGAATATCCACCTCACACCTAACGATCAGGATGAGATCGTGCTTCCAAAGTTAGCCAAGTCCCACGCCTGTTAAAGCTAGGGAGAGGAGAAGGGATGGCCAAGAAATTTCCAGGGCAGACAGACCCCAGCTAAGAGACTGTGTTTGAGACAACAACAATAACAACAACAAAAACAACAAAAACCCCTTTCTCTCATAGCTTGCCTACTGATGTTTCTAACAGCTCTTGAACAAATTTAGAGGCCAGTGGTGCCTTTAAGACTAACAAAGGTTTATTCAAGGTATGAGCTTTTGTGTGCATGCATTTTTTTCAAATTGAAAAAATGAAAAAGCGTGCATGCACACAAAAATGCGTAACTTGAATAAACCTTTGTTGGTCAGGAAGAGGAAGAAGAAGAAGAGGAGGAGGAGGAGATTGGATTTATACCCCACCCTTCACTACCCAAGGGGTCTCAGAGCGGCTTACAAACTCCATTCCCTTCCCCTCCCCACAACAGACACCCTTTGAGGTAGGTGGGGCTGAGAGAGCTCTGACAGAAACTGCTCTTTTTCAAGAACTATGGCTTGCCCAAGGTCATCCAACAGCTGCATGTGGAGGAGTAGGGATTCAAACCTGGTTCTCCCAGATTAGAGTCCACACACTTAACCACTACACCAAACTAGAGTCCTGGTGCCACTGGACTCTAAATCTGTTCTGCTGCTTCAGACCAACACGGCTGACCAACTGGCTCTATCTAACAGCTCTTGTTCACGGTCCCTCCTATCCCTGGTCATAATCAGAGCTGAGAACTGGCCATCTTTGGAAAGCTCCACCCCATCCGTATTGTTAGGAGCAGAAGAGAGCCTTCAGAAGCTAGTGTCCTCTGATTATGGTTGCCAAGGGAAAGTGGAATTGGAAAACTGTCAGCAGCAAGATAGGCCATGAGACAATAAAAGACAAAGAGGCATTTGATGAAAACACTTAATGGCGCAATGAAATTTCTAGGCACCATGGTGACCAGGCGCCTGGGATTTGTTGAGTAGTATAAGATCATCTTTGCCTGGACCTAAATAGCCCAGGTGGGCCCTGTTTTGTCAGATCTTAGAAACCTTCTTTGAATCTCCATTTCCCCCCCTCAGCTTTTTTTCCACGAATGATCCTTGTGGGGAAGTTCAGTATTTTCAATCTTCATGGAGGCAGTAGATGAAATGGCAGAACGGATAAAGGTAGTGTGCACTGTTGAGCAGCATTCGGCGGATAGCAATGCCGGGAAGTTCTACTTCATGGGGTTTTCAAGATCAGCGGAGGCGATTTACCATTGGCTTCCTCTGCATAGCAGCCCTGGTCTCTCTTGGTGGTCTCCTGTCCAAGTACTGACCGCTTAGCTTCCGGACTCTGGCAGGATCAGGCTATCCTGGGCTACTGGGCTACTACAGCAGGGTACATGCTAGGTATCCAAACACATATATCCTTGAAAACATCCAGAACACATAAACAGAAAATGGGTAAGGCTGCGGTGGCTCAAGTGGTTAAGACGCTGAACTGCAGGCTGTGGAAGGTCAGTAGTTCAGCAGTTCGAGACCCGGGTGCCGCAAGACGGAGTGAGCTCCCGTCTCTAGTTCCAGCTCCTGCCAACCTAGCAGTTCGAAAGCAAGAAATTGCAAGGAGATAAATAGGTACCACTTTGGTGGGAAGGTAACAGCGTTCCGTGCACCTTGGTGTTTAGTCATGCCGGCCACATGACCATGGAAACATCTTCGGACAGCGCTGGCTCTTCGGCTTTGAAACAGAGATGAGCACTGCAACCCTAGAGTCGGATTCGACTGGCTTTCGAGCAAGGGAACCTTTACCTTTACTTACAATTCCATACCACAGGTAACTCAGATCAGAGAGGCAAATTCAGGGGCAAATTCCTTTGGAGGAGGGATTCAGAAACATCACTACATAGGGTTGTCAACTCCTGGTTGGGAAGTTCCTGGATATGAGGGGGTGGAGCCTTGGGGAGGGCAGGCTTTGGGGATGGGAGGGAGCTCAACAGGGTGTAGCACCATAGAGGACACCCTTCAAAGCAGCCATTTTCTCCAAGAGGACTGATCTCTGTTGCCTTGAGATCAGTTGTAACTCCAGGACATCTCCTGGCCCCACCTGGAAACTGGGAACCCTATTGCTAAATTTATTTATTTTATTTATTCATTCAATTTATACCCCGCCGAGGCAGGGTCAGGGCGGCTATGAATGAAACGGGGATGCCGCACCTTCAGAAGAATAAGAATCAGGTGACCCCTCAAAACCAAGGCTCCAGGTACAGCGTCATGGCCTGCGCCCAATTCTCAAGACCAACTGGGTTCTCAAAGTTCTGTTCCATAGGTCAATGCTGAGTGTGAGTGCCTGTACGAAATACTAACCTGAATTAAAGAACATGGTTTGAACTGCCAAATGATACAGAAACCTGTGAAGAGCATCCTTGTTCTCAGACCCGAGAAGGATGCCGTTGAGGCCAAGGTCCCCGTTTTACCTTTCCAGACAAAAGTGCTTCCTCTCTCCTGGCATTCTTCACTTGAAAAGGTGCTGGAGAAATGCCAGCTGTGATAATCAATTAATTACTCTGAGCCGGCCATCAATGGGCTTCCCATCTGCACCTATCCGAGAAGCCCAACTTGAAAAGGTTTGCATCAATCAGCCCTGGGAGCAGAGAAAGAGCGATGACATTAGGCCGACGCAGGAAGGGAACGGGAATGACAGAGGCAAAGCCTCCCGTTAGTTACCCTTTTAATTTAAGTCTGCAAAGCTCGGATTTAACACGACAGTTATTATATGCTAATTAAACGTTTGAATAATTAATCAAATGAATTATTTAAAGTGCCTTTTCCTGCGACATAACAGGTATAATAGGAGATTTTAGCACTCGGGGGTGGGGGTAGGGGAACAGAGACTTAATAAATAAGTGATAGTAAATATAAACCCAGATATCATTTTAACATTCTGCGGCGGTCTCGTTTTCCGGCGATATTAAAATATTTTATTAAGATGTCGGCGATTCTGGGAGAGGCAAAACAAACAAACAAAACAAAGGTGAGCGGTGGCGGGGAAGAGACCGCAGCCGGATGGAGGAAATGCAAATGGAGCCTCAACCCCGACGGGGGAGGGAAGGAGGGCAGAAATAAATAAATAAAGCCCGGCCTCCCCAGTGGGAATTCCTGCCTTCCAGTCCTTGTTCTTGCCACATTTCTCTTGCTTGGAGGTGATTAAACATGGCAGCACCATCGCCGGCTGCTCCAGTGACACAGCACAGATTTCCCCAGAGCGGGGGCCTGTTCTTTTGCAGAGCTCATTTGCTGTGCCATGAAGATGAAAGTTAAAAAAAGGGGGGGGGACTCTTATTGTTCAGAGCTGATTCATTCCTCCAGAACTCAGCCCTGGCATTGTCTTGCATCCTGTGAGTCTATGGATCACCTTAAAGTACGACCATGATGTGGGCGGCTGAAACGAGATCCTGGAAGTGGGACGGAGGAGGGAAAAGAGAGAGAGAGAGAGAGAGAGAGAGAGAGAGAGAGAGAGAGAGAGAGAGAGACCCCGCAAGTGTTCTTGCAGGCCAAGAATTGGATATTGGGAAGGAAGGTTCAAATGTGGGATGGGATTTCAATCCATCCATCCATTACATGTCCTTAGAGGATAGGTCCTCCGACAAGAGAGTCCTCTCTCCTCTGTCTTATGAATCTTTTGGATACAGGTTCTGCCAACCAGCTTCCACAAAGCAATTCACGTAATTCTAATCGGAATCCCTCCATTTGTATGTCATTGAATCATATGAACATGTAAAGCTGGGTCAGATCACTACTTTGGCATATGCTGAGCAGTAGAATCTCTTCCAGATCTCTCACTGAGAAAGATCCTTCCCATCACATATTCCTCAAGGGCTTTTTAATTGGCAATGCTGTGGACTGATCCTGGGTTCCTTTTGCATTCTCAAGACCTGCCAGTTCCTTGAACCTGAGACCAACAGAACCACAGATGGAGAGCTCACCGCAGATCTTGTGCCCAGGTAGACACCACACCCCTAATGGGGAAGATACAGCAGTGAATGACGCCCCGCCTAGCATAGCCCCAGGTAGCTTCCCTGCTCCGCTGCTACCTGTTCTTGTTCACTTGCCTATTACCGTGACAGTGAGAGCAGGACATGTGGGAAAAGCATGTGTTCCATGACTGAGCCAGGGCTCCTCCCTAACAACAGAATTAGCCCATAGTCTAGGGCTGCCAAGTCCCTAGTTGGGTTCCCATTGCCCACCACCGTTTGTTGTGGTGGTGGGGAATTTAAAAAACAAAACAACCCGCAATAGCATCATGATCAAGATGACATAGCTTCAATGGAAAACTTGGAACCAATGGCTATAGTTCTAGGAATTGCCAGAAACTCTATGGTTATCATAGAGTTTCTGGTGTTTCCTAGAGTTCCCACCATTATTTCTGGGTTGTCCCAAGAAGTGACATTACCATGTAGGTGTGTGGTAGCTAAGAGACTGACCTAAGATGCCCAAGGTTCCAATTTCATCAGCCTCAAACATACTAACAACAGTCCTAAACTGAGTTACACCCTTCTACATTGATTGAATTCAGTTGACTCTAGACAAGCTGCCATATTGCAGCTCCGCATCCCTTTCTGTGATCTAGGGAGAATGATATTTACCTATCCTAGAGGACTATTAAAAGTATTACTAATATATGGACCAACACCTGAAAGATCTACCGCACCAGTAATATCATTATTGTTCTTGTGGCTCTTGCTGGTATTACTGTTGTTATTATTGTTTTATAGTAGGTCACAAGTAGGCAACCGTTGGCCAGGTTTTCAGACTGACTGTATGATTTATTTCTTGATTTAGGACATTTGAATGCTACCTCTTTTGAGGCGGCCAACAAAAAAGAAGAAATGAAAAAATAGATCAATAGAACAGTAAAAAAAATCAATAAAACTAATTCACAGTAGAAGGCCATGAAACCAACAGCATAAAACAATATTAGGACTATAAAAGCGAGCCATAAAACAACAGAAAGTAGAGAAAATAGGCCAAGATCATTTAAAAAAAAAAAAGACCACTAAGAACTAGGGGGGCGGGGAAAAAACTTGAACTAAAGATGTTCCAAAGGCTACCAAGAAAGCTCTGTCTCTGGTCACCTTCTGCAGTGGGGACACAGAGGGCTTGGGAGGAGGATCTCAACTGGGAGGCTGTACACAGAGGTCATTTTGGGGAGGATCGCGGGGGAACACAGTTCCCCCGGGTGAGGTGCGGGGGACAGGGCACACGACAAAGCCCCGCCCCCTGCTTCCAGCCGCCCCGCTTCCGGCCCTCATTCAGCCAGGAGGAGGCAGGAGAAGAGGGAGGATAAGTTGCTTCCTCCCCGCCTCTCCCCACCCCTGCCTGCCTGGGGCCAGGAAGGGCCTTGGCGGGGCTTCCTTGCACTCCCGCCGGCCTTGCAGGTCCACCGCCGGGCCCCTGATGTCAGGGTGTGTGGCATATGCTAATTATGCTAATGAGTTCCCCTAGCTCTTTTTCTACGAAATGACCCCTGGCTGTACACTATAGAGGAAGTGGTCCCAAGCCATGCAGGGCCTTATGGGTAAGGACCAGCCTTTTGAATTGTGCCTAGAAACAGATACACAGCCAGGCACAATATGTTCCCTGCATCCAGCCTCAACAACAGCCAAGCTGCCACATTTGGAACAAAGTTAAGGGTTTTAGACAGTTTTCAAAGGCAGCCCCGTGTACAGCAGATGTGTTTTGAGCATGGACGTAATCTAGCCTGGGTGTGCTTTGAGCACAGATCACCATGGCCAAATCATGCTTTTTCAAGGAATGACTACAGAGTTTATGTTTAATCAGTTCCTTGATTCTCTGATTCTAGTTAACAGTCTGAGATGCTTGCAGGGTCCCATTTTTATAATGTGCATAAAAGACCTAGCAATCTCTATGGAGTGACTAGTTGTGTGAATGTGACGCGGACCATTAAACTATCCGATCTGTGTGGGCTTTAGTATCTGAAACTTCAAAGATCTTAGTGTACCAGGTCACAACTTAGTTTTTCTCATGAACCACAGATCCATCCATGGTTAGACTTTGGATCCTACCACCAAGTACTGTCATGATTGGATTTCCATGAAGTCTTACTGCATACCGCTGCTAAAGGATCAGTGTTATCACACCGATTTCCAGTACAGCAAGTAAGGGGCTGTGGTGGCTCACTAGTTTAGATGCTGAACTGCAGACTGGAAGGTCAGTAGTTCAGCAGCTCAAGACCCGAGTGCCGCATGACAGAGTGAGCTCCCGTCTCTGGTCCCAGCTCCTGCCAACCTAACTGTTCAAAAGCAAGAAATTACAAGTAGATAAATAGGTACCGCTTCAGTGGGAAGGTAACACCTCTGTGCACCTTGGTGTCTAGTCATGCTGTTCACGTGACCACAGAAACATCTTCAGACAGCGCTGGCTCTTTGGCTTGAAAACAGAGATGAGCACCGCACCCTAGAGTCGGATTTGACTGGCTTTTGAGCAAGAGAAACCTTTACCTTTGGAGTAAAGGAAAATGGAACCACAATACAAAACCATCGGAAGCATTGCACAGGTGTGATGACAGGGTATCCATATGCCTGACCTGATCAAAATCAGCCAACCCATATCCAGGGCTATATCATGGAGAGCAAAGCTTACAATTACAGATGTGTGAAACCCATACCTTTATTTCCACAATTATGTTTACCACGTGATCAGAACATGTATCTGCAAGACCAGAAGTGAAATATCTGCAATGCAGAGGCAAATTGTTGCTGCACATGACATGTGTAGCACCATCCACAGCTGTATTTATTACATTTGTATGCCACTTTTCAGACAACAGTCACCAAAGTAGCTTGTTCTAATCAAGAGACACAATTTCCTGCCATCAGGTTTACATGCAGCGAAAGACAAGATGTACAAGGGAATTGGAGGAAAGAGATAAGTTTGACTGTGCATCATGTTTCCTGTTCCAAGACAAGACGCAGCAGTGGAGCTGTCCATAAGGTAAATAGTAGCATAGATGCTACATTAACAGCATTCCTATTTGAAAGGAAGACGTGTTTTTGAGCAGTTTGATGCAGATATGAATCACTGTTGTGTACTTCATCTGGTCTAACGACAAAACAGCTTGCATATCTAAACTTTGTTTTTCATTTTGACATATCCGAGGATACTCTTTGCAAATATGTTGTCAGCTCAGGACATGTATCTGCAGTGATGAACACATGGGCTTTGCATGAAGATCTGAAAACCCCAGACATTGATGGCATTCCTTTCCACAGTTGACTGGATAGGACTGAAGGGTTCTATCCAGTTCCTTAAGTAAAGGGAGGGAAAAGATTCATGGAGGATAGGTCTATCAGTGGCTACCAGCCATTGTGACTGAGGGGAACCTCCACATTCAGAGGCACTAAACGTCTGGATCCCAGAGCCAGGGGGCAATATCAGGGGATGGCCTCAGTCTCAAATAATTGGCCACTGTGTGAGACAGGATGGTGGGTTAGATGGACCACCAGTCTGATCCAGCAGGGCTTTTCTTATGTTATTGGGGAAAGAAGGTGGCACAGTACAGCATGATCTCTTCAGATCTCAGAAGCCAAGTAGGGTTGGTCCTGATACAGGAGATCACCAAGGAAGGCAAAGCAGAGGAAGGCAACTACAAACTGCCTCTACCTCTCATTTGCCTTGCTTGCCCCCTGCTGGGGTTGCCATAAGTCGGTTGTGACTTGACAGCACTTCCATATGTAAGTTAAGGGATCTACTGGGTGTCTGGGGTTTTGCAGCAGAATCTGCTCCACTGCCACTGTAATGGAGAGGAGGGTGTTTAGTCTGGAGAAGAGGAGGGAATGTTTAGTCTGGAGAAGAGGAAAGAATGTTTAGTTTGGAGAAGAGGAGGTTGAGGGAGGACATGATTGCTCTCTTGAAGTATTTGAAGGGTTGTCACTTAGAGGAGGGTAGGGAACTGTTCCTGTTGGCAGCAGAGGATAGGACTCACAATCATGGGCATAAATTAAGGGCAGGAAGGGAAAATGTTTTGCCAGTCAGAGTTGTGCAACAGTGGAATCAGCTTCCTAGGGAGATGGTGAGCTCCCCCTCACTGGCAGTCTTTAAGCAGTGGCTGGACAAACCCTTGTCAGGGATGCTCGAGGCTGATCCTGCATTGTGCAGGTGGTTGGACTAGATGGCCTGTATGGCCCCTTCCAATTCTGTGATTCTATGAGGGTGGATGTTTTACGTCAACAACTCAATGAGCTTAGTCCAAATGCCATAATGATGATAACAAACAACCTTTATGGAAGAGCAGTACAATATCCTGCAGCAAGAGTCTATTAAACTGCCACTCAGACACCGCTGCGCGAGACTGTCACTCGAGAATACCACCGGGATGTTTTGCACACAAAAACAGCACAGAACATGCATATTTCCGCCCAGCCAACTCCTATGTCAGATTAAGGGGAACAACAAATACACCATCCCCAAAGAGAGTGAGAGAGAAGTGTGCTTTGTGTCTGATGCTGAAGCTGTGCTTGGCAGCTTCCCGGATCCCAGCTTGAAACACTAATCAGGATGTAGGTTTTGTCGTCTGTTGACCTCATGGCGGTTTCTCAACAAAGGAAGGGATGGGCCTCCATTGTCTTCAAATGGCAGGTGAAGAAAGAGGGGCACAGGGAAGTCACCCGATTTGTGCAATTTGCTGCTCACAGCTGGATAAGCAGCAACAACCAACTTTACCATCACAACCGCAGGTCTGCAATTAATTAGTTATTTGTTGATTAATTATACACACAGACTCTTTCTTCAGGAAGCCTGGAGCAGTTAATTTTCACAGATCTTTCACCCAATGTATTTATTTAATTTAGTCCCACCCTTCTTCCAAGTTGATCAGGGCAGCAAATATTGGACATCCCTTTTCCATTTTACCTCCACCATAACCCTGTGAGGTAGGTTAGGCTCAGAGAGCATAAGTGACCCAAAGTCACTCACCAAGCTTCATGGTGGAGTGGGGAATCTGAACTTGGGTTTCCTAGATCCTCGTCAAACACTAACCACTACTCCGAGTTCGAAATACATCCATGCCCACTTGCATTTAACAATGCTATCGCATCAGTTGCTTCCAGAACATTCACTGGGCCTGAAACTTTGCCCTGGAGCCAGCAGGAGAATCAAACACTGATGTCTGTTCAAAGGTACACTCATGAAAGCTAGGTTTTCACAAGCATTTTTGAGATGGAACACCAAGTCAGACCACTGGTCCATAGGGTTGCCAGAACCACCCCACTCCGCGGAGGCAGGGTCCCCCACTAACAGGATCCACCTCCCTGCTACTGATCAGCTGGCCAGCAGGGGGGGAACTTACCCCCCAAAAGAGGGAGATCTATCCAATGTGCAACGACGCGTCTATGTCACTGCCCACGTGACCTGGAAGTGACATCATCACATCCAGGACGTTGGGGAGACCGTCTGGTATTTGGGCAAAAACTGGATGGTAGAAGCCAAATTCATCACAGAGTTTTTGCCCAAATACCAGAGTACCGCCCCGATGTCCCAGCTGTGATGTCGTCCAGTTCATGAGAGCAGCAACATAGACACATTGCTGTATGTCGGATGTGCCTCCCTGCTGCTCCCAGTACATCCCACCCATGCCGGTTGCCAAGAGGGACCTAGCAGTCCTACTGATCCATCATCAATGTCAGTCTTGCCAGCTCTGACTGGCAGCATCTCTCCAGGGACTCAGCTGGAGGCCTTTTATACCAGCAACTGCCTGTTTCCTAGGGCTTTTCAATGGTGTGTAGGCTGTAAGCAAGAGGGAAGGCAGCATGGTGTCGCCCGATCTCGTCAGATCTCGGAAGCAAAGCAGGGCCACTACTTGGAAGGGAGACCTGCAAGGAAGACTCCACAGAGGAAGGCAATGGCAAACCACCTCTGCTTCTCACTTGCCTTGAAAGCCCCTTGCTGGGGTCGCTATAATGATGGCACTTTACACCCCCCCAATGGTTATACCTTCACCAGATGCAGCTCCAAAGCAAAGGACTATCTAAAACATAAAAGATTTTCCCCACTTTTCATTTGTTTTGGGCCCCTGCATAGTATGGCTTACTAAAAGGAAGCCCAGGGGCGAGGAGTGGTCTTCAGAACTCCACCATGAGCAGCTGCTGACCAAGGCAGGGGTTGTCCCCCTAGTGTCTCAGGTCAGAGCCTGTGCAGATCCACCATGCAATTTAATGGAATACTGCACATTCTCCAAGGCTGAGAAGAGGCCAAGCTTCTCGAGACCCTTTTCATCCATGGTTATACACAGTCATAGGCTCTATTCAGTCTTAGGCAGATCATAAGAGGGAGGGCAGGAAGGGTAGCCTCAGAGCTTAGTTCTCGTGGCCTTTTCTTACACACCCAGGGAAATGCTGATTGCCACTTTGGGGTCAGGAAACATTTTTTTCTCCAGGCCAGTTTGGCCGGGGATCCTGGAGGTTTTTTGTCATCTTCTG
This sequence comes from Gekko japonicus, assembly GCF_001447785.1. Classification (NCBI taxonomy): domain Eukaryota; kingdom Metazoa; phylum Chordata; class Lepidosauria; order Squamata; family Gekkonidae; genus Gekko; species Gekko japonicus. Next base: position 655,462 of record NW_015166444.1, on the reverse strand, counting down.
GGTGTGGAACAGCTGTCACTGCGGGTGTGGAGGGGGAGGTATTTGTGAATTTCCTGCCTTGTGCAGGGGGTTGGACTAGATGACCCTGGAGGTGCCTTCCAACTTTGTGATTCTATGATCTCATTTACACTTCACCTTTCTCCCCAATGGGGATCCAACACGGCGTACATCATTCTTTGTCTCTCCGTTTTATCCTCATATCAACCCAGGGAGTTAGGTTAGGTTGAGAGTATATATATGACTGGCCCAAGGCCACCCATGAAGCTTGCATGGTGGAGCAGGAATCTGAACCTGACTCTCCCAGATCCTAGCCTGACACTCTATCCACTACATCACACTGGCTTTCTGTGCAGTGTATCAGTTTGTTCTGGGACCACGTATCCTCCACTGATTTCCAAGCCCAGAGAGTTTCTGTTTGTTCTTTGGCTTAAAGATACAGCCAGTGGTGGAAAATATGCTAAGAGTCATTCAAAATGTTCCTGAGACACAACAGTGCACCAACTATCAGACTGCGTACGACACGGTGCCTTAGCGTTAATGCGGTCACATTTACATGTAGATGGATTGGGAACAAGAGGCCTCCACCTCCAGTCAGAGATTTAAGATCTAGAGCAGGGGAGTCAAACTCGTTTGTTTATGTCATCTGACATAAATGAGACCTTGTTGGGCCGGGCCATGTGTATCATAAAATGTAATACAAGGTAGCAGAGATATAAACTTTATAAAGGACACAAACACAAAGGGGTGTTTTTTTACTTAAAATAAAAACATGCTTAAAACATTCGCACTCTTGCAATATTTTGTTTATTTAACAGAGTCTGATAACGGACACCTCTTGCTCTGAATTACTGCATCAAAATTTCTGTGCTGTTGCAATCTTGAGTATGTTGTTCAGGTGTGTATCTGTAAGCTGCAAACCTACAATGATGAGGCAGCAGCAGCAGCAGAACTGGAAGAAGAAGCAGAAGACAGCCAGTTCCACTGCAGACCTGATAGAAGCCCTCTGGGGGCCTGATCTGGCCCCCGGGCCGCATGTTTGACACCCCTGATCTAGAGAGCCTGGGGAGGGAGATGAATCATCAAGAATGACAACTCCAGTATCTCACACCAACAAAGCATCCCCCAAAGTTTTTTTAAAAAAATGGAGCAGTGATTCACTGGGGTCAGAGAACAAAAAACAAAGAGTCTATGATAGTGCTGTGATAGATTGGAAGGGTGTGATGTCTGTACCAGAACTGTTACCCTGTTGTGGTGTGGAGGAGGCTAGTAATAGTCACACCACAGTATCCCCCAGTACTACCACCACTGCGCCTCCCAAGGAACACCCAAGGCCCCAGCCCTGTGGTGCAGAATTCTGAGCTGGCCTGCCAAAACAGCTCGAGAACCCTGGAAACGAAAGGGACGTACGTTGCAAATTAAAGAGGCAATTAATAAATAACTAATAGAAATTGCTTTCCTTAAAATGAGGACTAATGAGATGTGTCATATGTTGCGGAGATGTGTCTAAATGATTTTTTCAAAACAAATAGCCTCTCTTGTTGCAGCAACAGGGCTCTCCTCTCCGAGCTGGAGGATATAAAATTATTTACATGCATCTCGACAGCGTGTATGATAAAGCATCATCGTAATTCATTGCTGCGTGGGGAGGGAGGGAGGGGAGGGGAGATTTTTAATCATGCATTAGTAAAGTATTTGTAAAACGGCGCTATATCATGCAGGGTAACTGGCATGCTACTCCAGGCAGTGCTTTATCAAAGCCCCAAGCTGGTGACTGATTCTGATTTCTCTTACACCTCCCTGGCCACTAGCAGGGGGTGGGAGGGTAGGGTTGCCAGATCCAGGTTGGGAAACTCCTGGAGATTTGTGAATGGAGCTTGAGGAGGACAATGCCATGGAGTATACCCTCCAAAGCATACATTTTCTCTAGGAGAACTGATCTCTGGAAGAAGAAGAAGAAGAAGAAGAAGAAGAAGAAGAAGAAGAAGAAGAAGAAGAAGAAGAAGAAGAAGAAGAAGAAGAAGAAGAAGAAGAAGAAGAAGAAATTGGATTTATACCCCACCCTTCAATACTCGAAGGAGTCTCCGTCCCCACAACAGACACCCTGTGAGGTAGGTGGGGCTGAGAGATTTCTGATTTATGTAGTATGTAGTATGGACATCAAGAAGAGATTCAGAATCTTTCCAGCTTCAAGTGAGGAAACATATGGACATTGGCCCTACTGCTCCTGTGCTGGAAACTGACAGTGATCGACAGAGCTGGCTTCACTTTGCAATCATACTCACCCCAGCTTGTGCCAAGCCTATACCAACAAAAGTCTTCCCCTAAAACTTTAAGTACTGGAGCCACTATTTCTACTCACCCTGAAAACGCCACTATTCCTCCACAGCAAACCCACTCTGGTTGGCCCTTTAACCTGAGTCTCTCCTGGCTCAACATCAACAAGGACTAGGGGAATCAGTACAATGTCACAAGAGCACACCAGTGGCTATGAGAACTGTGACCCTTAATGCTGCCAGAGACTTGACTAACCATGACGGGACTTACCACTGAAGAAAGAAAAAAACCACAGGTGGGGCAGCCACGTTGGTCTGTAGCAGTAGAACAAAGTTTGAGTCCAGTGGCCCCTTGAAGACCAACAAAGTTTTATTCAAAGTGTAAGCTTTTTGTGTGCAAGGCACACTTCTCCAGACAAATTGGAATAAAATCTCCTCAAGGGCTACTTACAGGGGGGAAAGTGGGTGGGGAGCAGCCATTAGGAGGGGCCACTCAGAGCCAAGATGCGAATGTAGAGCTGAATTTGGATCGGTAAGATCAACGCAGGGCAGCACACAGAGCCACTCAGTTTCAGTTTCAGCGTATGTGAAGAAGTGTGCACATGCTGAGTCTCTGTTCTCGCCAGGGGTCATTTCCTGCAGGAGCGCACAGGAGCGAAGCTCCGGCAGTAAAGAGCCCAGGGGGCGGGCACATGCAACAAGCCCCACCCCCTGCTCCCAGCAGCCCTCAGTCAGAGCAAGAAGCAGCCAGGTAAGTTGCAGAGCTCCCCCCAGCCCCCCGGGCCCAAACAGTCCAGTGGCACCTTTAAGACCAAGTTTTATTCAGGTACAAGCTCTCCCTCCCAAGGCAAATCCTCCTCTCCCCCCCCCCCCCAATAGCTAGCAATCCAAAACAGCCCAGTGGAGGCTGGGCGATGCGTGTTGCCTTCTGACACACTTCTGGTGATGTCAGGGGATGTGGCATATGCAAATAAGTTATGCTAATGAGCTCCTGCACCTCTTTTCCTACGAAATGACCCCTGGTTCTCGCACATACCTAGGGTTGTGCTTGGTTCGTCTTGGGGTACCGCCTTACTCCAGCTTCATTCTCACATCTCTTTGTTAACTTTTGCATTTATGTGTTAATCTGCTGACATCCATTGATCTTACCAGCCACTTGATCCAGTTTCAGATCTGCACATGCATCATGGCTCTGAGTGGCCCCCTCCTAATGGCTGCCCTCCTCTCTCTTCTTCCCTGTAAGTAGCCCTTGAGGAGATTGTATTCCAATTCATCTGAAGAAGTGTGCTTTGCACACGAACACTTACTGTCTGAATAAAACTTGGTTTGCCTTAAAGGTGCTGCTGGACTCAAACGTTGTTCTCATGTTGGGACTCGAAGGGAAAAAACAGCACATTGTGTTGGAGAGGCATGACTGGATATCTCAGCAAGGACGAGGAGGAGGAGGAAGAGGAGAGATTGGATTTACAAGTGGCCTACAATCTCCTTTCCCTTCCTCTCTCCACAACAGACACTCTGTGAGGGAGGTGGGGCTGAGAGAGCTCTGAGAGAACTGCTCCTGAGAGAACAGCTCTGAGAGAATTTTGTCTGACCCAAGATCACCGAGCTGGCTGCATGTGGAGGAGTGGCGAATCAAACCCCATTCTCCAGAATAGAGTCCACAGCTCTTAACCAAGCTACACCAATGCATGGCCACTTATCTCTTTACCCCAGGCCATTTCTCCTGCAGGAGTACTAAAAGATTAACTCCCTGCCCAAGCATCATGGTCCTGACCTAAATTTCCCTTCCTGTGTCTCCTCTTTAAGGCTAAAGTGCATGTCGCAAGATAAGGCTAAAGTGCATGTCGCAAGATAAGGCTAAAGTGCATGTCGCAAGATAAGGCTAAAGTGCATGTCGCAAGATAAGGCTAAAGTGCATGTTGCAACATATGCATATGAGAGTGGCCATGCTGGCTCAGTCAGGTGGTCCCTCTAGTCCAGCATCCTTTCCCGAACAGTGGCCATCCAGATGCCACGTGGAAGTCTGCAACCAGGGCTCAGAGTTAAAAAGCCACATCTGCTGAGAGTTTCCCAGCATCCCAGAAGCTCCATTCAGTTATCTACATATCTAATCCTGAACAGAGTGTAGAATTCTTTTTTTTAAAAAATCCATACATTGGGGCCATATAGAGAGAATGGGCCCTTCTCTGCAAACCCAGGGGGAGCTCCAGAAAAGTTTGGTTAGGGAGAAAAGTACCTCTTTCTCTACCTGCTCTAACAACAGTCTAACAACAACAACAACAAAAATCCACCCAAGATTTTGCAAGATCACAGCTAGCATTACGAGGAGGATTTTTTTAAAAAATGCTAAAGGGAGAAAGCAGCGGCAGAAAGAAGACTAGGACAGGAAAGGAAGATGAGGACAAGAATGGCCAGAGCATTGGGGAGGACGAAGTCTGATTGGGTGTAGGGTGTAGAGAGAGCGGAAACGTCAAGACTTAAGAGCCATCTCTCCCCAATCAGCTGGGAGCCATAGGGGATGGACAGGATTCAAGTAGGACGTTCTGGCAGGAAGGTTGGAGAAGAAGAAAGAGGCGATGGAAAGTAGGGGACCACAAGAGACTGAAATGGGGGACCACAGGGAGTTGGAAATGACAAAAAATGGCCAGTGAGAAGGGATGGATGGTATTTCTCTCCCCTACAAATACCAGGGGAGCCCCACTTGAACAAACAAATGGCACTGTCTTATATTGAATCAGACCCTTGGTCCATCAAAGTCAGCATTGTCTACTTGGGCTGGCAGGAGCTCTTCAGGGTCTCAGGTAGAGGCAGGGCTATTTTGGGGCAGGAACGCACAGGAACGGAGTTCCGGCTGGCTCCCGAGTTGTCCATGCCCAGCAGGAACTCATTAGCATAATAGGCCACACCCAACAGCAGGAACTCATTAGGATTGGCTACATCAGGGGTGTGTGGCCTAACATGCAAAGGAGTTCCTGCTACAAAAAAGCCCTGGGTTTTGACAACAAACAAGGTAAACAGAATAACAAGCAAAAGGGGGTGTGGCCTAATATGCTAATGAGTTTTGCTGTTGGGTGTGGCTTATTATGCTAATGAGTTCCTGGTAGAGGTGTTTCACATCACCTGCTTCCTGATTTTTCTACTGAAGATGCCAAGAATTGAATCTGGGACCTTCTGCGTGCCAAGCAGATGCTCTACCACTAAATCACAGCCCCTCCCCATCAACAGTAGCTTGTCATGGTGACTGTCAATGATCTAGCCTCCATAAACCTGTGCAACACCCCTTGACAGCAGTCTAAATCAAGGGTTGTCACCACATTTCAAGATTTGATGAGATCAGGCTAACCTGGGCTATCCAAGTCAGGGCCAAAGTATTTGTATATGCAATATATATCATTGGTACATATAATGTGCATGTAATGTCTTAGACTGATTTACTGATACATGAATAATGTTGCATAACATATTTTTTGCAGGGAAAATTCAATGCAAGAAAGTGGCATGAAAATAAAGACTTACAGGTTAGATCCACAAAAGGGGGGTGGACTAAATTGAAACAGGGATTTTGCCATTGTGAACCAGGAGGGATGAAATATCTGAAATCATCCCCTATAGTTCTTAGGTACAGTTGAGGAGACTTCGGTTGCCGTGAACGGCTTGTCTCCATTCATCTGTTAGAGGCTAATTTTGAACTGCACAGTGTTAAACAGTTAGTTTTGTTTATGTGGCCACATTATCAAGCAATCAGACTTACCGGCTGTAGAAAATGTATTTATATACTGCAATAATGTAATGATTATCAAGTTTCTGCAGCTCTTGGAAACCCTTTTTTTAAAACATTTAATCATTAAGCAGGTTTAATAGACAGTGCTTTGGCATTGAAATGACTGTGGATGCTCCCCGGTCAGCCCTTTCAATTTAAACGTTGCTGTTAAGAAAATAATCTGCCTGCCAACAGTTTGTGAGCTTTAAAATTCTCTGCTGCCTGACAGAAGCAACCATTCCCTTCCCAAGACTGGTCCATTAACCGCCCTGAGCCTGCTTGCGGGGAGGGCGGGGTATAAATCAAAATAATAAATAAATAAATAAACCAGTGGAATCCCTGCTGGAATCCTGGAATTGCCACAAAGAGCACGCAGGGCAGGGGTCTGAGGTGCTGGACATGGACGGCCATCGCTTTCTAGGAACGAACAGAATATTCTCAGTTCAGTATCACTTTAACAACAGCTCATTCAGACCCAGCTGAACAGATTACACCTCTCCCCACTCATCTTGTTCAACATTCAATGTTCCAGTGCCCTTCTATGGTATAATGGTTAAGTGTGCGGACTCTAATCTGGGAGAACCGGGTTTGATTCCCCATTCCTCCACTTGCAGCTGCTGGATGATCCTGGGCAAGCCATACTTCTGTCAGAGCTGTTCTCTCAAGAGCAGTACTCTCAGAGCTCTCTCAGCCCCACCTACCTCACAGGGTTTCTGTTGTGGGGAGGGGAAGGGAAAGGAGATTCTAAGTCACTCTGAGACTCCGAGTTAAGGGTGGGGCATAAATCCAATCTCTTCTTCCTTCTTCATTGCTCTCACATCCCACAGCCTTTATTTGCCCCAAATGCTATTTAATTTGATTGGCTGCTGTAGCAACCCATGGCATATGGATCCAGCCCATGATGCCATCATGTCGGATGCAGAGTCATGATTAGAACAAAGTTTGAGTCCAGTGGCGCCTTCAAGACTAACAAAGTTTAATTCTGGGTATAAGCCTTTATGCGCATGCACGCTTCTTCAGAAAGCTTATACTGAGAATTAAACTTCGCTGATCTTAAAGGTGTCACTGGACTCAAATTTTGTTCTATTACTTCAGACCTGCAGGGCTACCCAGCAGAGTAATGATGTCCCTGATAAAAATCACATTGACAAATTCACAGGTAATGTGGCGATATAGCAGTGTGTAGACACAGGGAGTCAAGCGAGGGCATGGGAGAAGCAAAACAGGTGCCAAGAAGAAAAACTTTAAAATAGCATGAGGGTATTTATATCAAGGGGGCTGTGGTGGCTCAGAGGTTAAGACGCTGAACTGCAGACTGGAAGGTCGGTAGTTCGGCAGTTCAAGACCCGAGTGTGCCGCATGACGGAGTGAGCTCCCATCTCTGGCCCCAGCTCCTGCCAACCTAGCAGTTTGAAAGCAAGAAATTGCAAGTAGATAAATAGGTACCACTTCGGTGGGAAGGTAACAGCGTTCCGTGCGCCTTGGTGTCTAGTCATGCCGGCCAAATGAGCACGGAGATGTTTATGACAGTTTATTGTCACTGTATCTGATGTTAAACGTTCAACAAAAACCTTTAAAAAAGAGAAACATTTAAAAAAGAGCAACCCCAAATTCTGCAACAGGAGGTGCCTTCTGTCAGTGGAAAAATTCACTCCGGATCCAGCCCGCTGCCTCTTTTACTACTGAACCTAAGTGCCGTTGACAACTGCTCAGAGTTATAGGCGAACCAACTCTGCCAGCAGTCAAACTGGTAACACTCTCCTCCCACCCTGCTGCCGTACCACAAGGGCGTGGTACTTCCTGGATCTGTCTATTCAGTCCTAAAAGTCCTGGGAGCTGACAGCAACTCTGTTAATCCTCTTGTGAAATGTCACCGTGCAAGAACAAGTTGAGAGAGGGGGGGGGGAAAGAGAGAAAGTTTGAACATGACTTCTCGTTAATACAAAGCTTGTCAAACCCATCACCTAGAAATGCTGAATGTCTTTATTAGATTCCTTTATCTCCCCCTGAGATTGGAGGGACAAGACGGGCCGATTCTCTACGGAGATGTCATCATCCAGAAACTAATTAAGGTCTGGAGGAGGAAGTGGGGCGTCGCACACTCTGGAGAACAAAATGTATTAGCGACCAAAGTCAAGGAAAATATTACAAGTGAACTTCAGATCGGAAAGGGCAAGCTGGGAATTTGACAACAGGTCTCTTCTCGCCCACCCCCCCCCTCTTCTCTCTGCTCCCCCCCGTGCCCCCCCTCCCTGATGTCTTGTTTTGCAGCAGGCTTATGGAAGCCCAAAGGGAATTTCATGATTTCCTGACATTTCAACAAACAGTTTGCAATCTCTTGGTGGGCAGGAAGATCGGAGGAGCATTAGACCATCTCTTGGAGCCAAGCGGCACAATTAGCACAGTTGTGTCATGCCTGTCTGGTTGGACAGCAACACTTCAGACTGCCCATAGGGGAACCACATGTTTTCACGCATCTATACCTGTGCAAGACAATTAGTGTGTCAGGAAGAAGGCTAGACTAGAATCTCTCTTCCTTGTGTGTTTTTATTTCTGTGAACACTAAACCAGGGAGGGAAAATTGACACGATCTCATCAGATCTCAGAAGCTAAGCAGAGTCGACACTTGGCTGGGACCAGGCATGCCATGATCCACAAACCAAACCACATTTTCCCAGTTTGTGTCCATCCATAATGGTTGGACACAAGATTGAAGGTCAAAGAAGAAGGGGACGGCAAAGGATGAGATGGTTGAACAGTGTTATCGAGGCAACGAACATGAAATTAAGCAAACTTCGGAGCATGACGGAAGATAGGAAGGCCTGGCGTGATGTGGTCCATGGGGTCACAAAGAGTCGGACTCGACTGTGCGACTGAACAACAACAACAACATAATGGTTACCCAAAATGTAAAGCCAAAGAATTAAACCTGTCCATGTCAAAGGCAACTTAGCACGCAGTTTTGTGAAGCGGGGTGGATTGATGATAAAAAAACATAGTTTGAATCCAGATTAAATTTTCCACTAATGGAAGGGAAGGTATAATTTCCACCAATTCGCTCTTCCCACTGCAGACTCCTGAAGTGCCTGCCATGCCGTTACTGAGGGTGAACTTTTAAAACATTGATGGTGGTGGACAGATGTCTCACAACTGATTTATGGTGACCCCATAGGTTTTTCAAGGCAAGAGACATTCAGAGGTGGTTTGCTATTGCCTGCCTCTGTGTACTGACCCTGGACTTCCTTGATGGTCTCCTATCCAAATAATAACCAGGACCAACCCTGCTTAGCTTCTGAAATCTGTCGAGATTGGGCTAGCCTTGGCGATCCAAGTCAGGGCTTTAAAAAACAAGGAGAACCTTGGCGATCCAAGTCAGGGCTTTAAAATGCTTGTTGTTGTTGTTCAGTCGCACAGTCGAGTCCGACTCTTCGCGACCCCATGGACCAGCTCCCGCCAGGCCCTCCTGTCTTCCGCTGTCCTCTGAAGTTTGCTCAATTTCATGTTCGTTGCATCTATGACACTGTCTAACCATCTCATCCTTTGCCGTCCCCGTCTTTTTTGACCTTCAATCTTTCCCAGCATCGGGGTCTTCTCCAGTGAGTGCTCCCTTCTCATTTGGAGGCCAAAGTATTTGAGCTTCAGTTTCATTATCTGGCCTTCCAGGGAACAGTCAGGGTTGATTTCTTTTAGGATTGACTGATTTGATCTTCTTGCAGTCCAAGGGACTCTCAAGAGTCTTCTCCAGCACCACAGTTCAAAAGAATCTATTCTTCGGCGCTCGGCCTTCCTTATAGTCCAACTCTCGCAGCCATACATGACTACTGGGAATACCATTGCTTTGACCATGCGTTGATTAAAATTCAAAATTCAAACCAGAGCACAGAAACTCAGATAATTGCACAACTCGAGACAAATAATTATCAAACTAGAAACACATGATAAAAATGGTGTTAAAAGATCAGCTCCTTAATTAAAAAAACCTAGGTAAACAAAAACATTTCGGCTCGGCACCTAAACGGAAGTACCATAGGAGTGGAAGTACTTTCCGTTAGTGCTAAGTGTACTCTGGAACCCAGCCCATATCCATAATAAGAAAATATCTGGGTTAGAAAGAGATGCCTGCATGCCTTTATTTTACAAGGAGAACTAGAGATGGCCCAGGCTAACCCAGGCTCATCACATCTCGGGAGCTCTGCAGAGGGTTGGCCCTGGTTAGTACTTGGATTAAGACCCCCACAAGGAAGCCCAGGGCTGCTATGCAGAAACAGGCAACAGTAAACCACCTCTGAACATCTCTTGCCTTGAAAACCCGATGGGGTTGTTGGAAATTGCCTGCAACCTGATGGCACTTTCCACTCACCACTAGAGAGACGCTCTTAAAGAATCTCAACGACGGCTTACTTGAACTCCGAGACCCTGAAAACAGAATCCTTGTTAACCCAGCAGCTGAAGGAGCCCCGGCACATGGGGAAAGGGCTTGCAGGTACAGAAGAAAGCTACAGGGATTAGTGTTTTTCTCCCCCTGTGGAGCCAATAGCTTTCCCCAGCTGGAGTCAGACACACAGAGAAACGTCTCCCTTGCTCCGTCTGGCTGCAGAAGGGTAGCATCAGATGCTTCCCAGCTGCTTGCCTTTCTGCATTCTTGCCTAACTGAACCTCTGATGTCTTATTTGCAGGGAAAATCTGAGAGCACCGGGTCGCCCCGGATGGTCTGGGAGACGCTGCCTTCAATGCGTCTTAATGAAGGATGCCCTTCTCTCCTCCCTCCCATCGATAACATCTTTTCCCTGGCTCGCTCTCTCCCCCCTTCTGCAGGAGGCCAGCACTGCAGAGTGGCAGCTGAATGCCTCATTACCCCCAGGGGAAGACGCAGCAGAAGACGACCAGAGTCGGGACAGCCTAAGGAGCCCTTCAATTGACAGGGGATGAATGGATTAATCTGAGGCTATTAGACTCGTTCTGTCATTGTTCTTAAAATATGCAGCAACACCCTTTTATACGGGAGCCTTCATGGCCACTGGATTTAAGGGAAGCAGGCACTGCCAATAAATACTGCCAAGGAAATGAGGTTGGTATGATAAGTTGGAGGGTGGAATGTTTTATTCAGCCCACCCCACCCAGCGCCCCAGCCCAGATCATGATAGAAAAAGTAGGCCAGAGGGTCGCTCACTAGCACCAACTTGATTTAAATCTGACAGACACTGTTTGCATACAAGGTGTCTTCGTTCGGAGGCAGCCGTGTCCTGATATGACGCCATTTGTCCAATTTCCAATGCGAAAATAGAAGAGGCAGCCTGTCTGCTAGAGATGGTTGTCGGAGAAGCGAGATCGCAGTTTATACTCATTAAGGCTTATCGATGAAAATGTTTGCCTACAGATGCCCATGCCTATCTGAAAGCAGGATGACGCTATGAAATATCCAAGTACTGATTGGAGTGATTCCAATCCCATCTTGTTTACTTACTAATTGACATCATTTATAATCTGCTTAACCCTAACCCTAACCTTAACCCTAACCCTGCCCCAAGGGGAGCTCAAAGAAACATACACCTCCTCCATTTCATCTTCACAACAATCTTGTGAGGAAGGTTAGTCTGAAAACATGTGAGCGACCCAAGGTCACCCAGCTAGCTTCCATCACAGGGTGGGGATTTGAACCTGGGCCTTCCAGATCCCAGTTCAGACTCCTTCATCACCACACCACATTGGCCACACCTAACCTTATCATTAGGTACACTATTTTGACATGAACACAAACCCTGGGTTAACTTAACTTGTCCAATATCTTTTGCTTACATGCCACATGAGCTCCTAAATGAACTGCCTTGTTGAAATTCATTTCATGTAACATGCTGAGCAGCTCTGAACCTACTCTAGCCACTTGCGTTACAGGGCCAGGTCATGCTTTGCTCGAAAGGGACAAATCTGTGTTGTGGAATGCATCCACTTTTACACTCACACAGTCTGTGAACTAAAGCTTTTTGATTTCCTGAGAAGTACATACCCCCAGGGGTCACAGTTAGGTTATTTTGAGCTATTTGTCAAGAACAGAATCACTCAAAATTTTCCTACTATTTGCACCTACACAGTTTGAGGCACCCTTTAAGTATAGCCCTACATAGGATATGTTGCTTGCTTTATGCACCAATGCAATCAGCAACATCTGTCAAGAAGCAATCAAAGGAACTGATTGCAAGATTAGGTAGGTTTATGGGCAGAAACTGAAAGCACACCAAAGTTCCTAAGTAGTAAGTCTCAACTTAAAATCTCAAACAAATTAGAAGTGGTAATGAGAGAAGTGTGTTCAGGAACAAAAAAGCAGTATGTAACTGTAATCATGCAAACTGACACATCTGAATTCATCTGGAAGGATCCAAACACCTCAGTGAACCATTGGCTTCCTGATTGTGATTGGCGAGCAGGACACAAGCAAAACTCGCAAGTTACTGCGTACCAGTGAGAGCTCTCTCGAGAACTGCTCTTTCAAGGACAGCACTGACAGAACTATGGCTTGCCCAAGATCATCCAGTAGCTGCGAGTAGAGGAGTGGGGAATCAAACCCAGTTCTCCCAGATTAGAGTCCACATACTTAACTAGTACACCAAACGAGATTGGGCTACTGTGGGCCATCCAAAGCACGTAATATGTAATACAACTCTTTTAATTACCAGAGTACCTCTGGGCATTTAGGACTACCTTTCCACAATACTGAGAATTTTGTTTTATGGGCTAGCATTCAATGGTGGTATGCCCCATCCCACCACCTTAAAAGGTAAAGGTTCCCTTGCTCGAAAGCCAGTCGAATTCGACTCTAGGGTTGTGGTGCTCATCTCCGTTTCAAAGCCGAAGAGCCAGCGCTGTCCGAAGACGTTTCCAAGGTCATGTGGCTGGCATGACTAAACACCAAGGCGCACAGAACGCTGTTACCACCTTATTCAGCTGCAAATATTGACCCAGTCCCCATCCCTGCAAAAACAGCACATCTGTACAACCATAATATAATTGTCATGGACAAATTGCGTTGTACTCTGATCTGAAACACACACACACACACAGAAAGTTTTATCTTAAATCCATAGTAATGACAAGATTACTCCAATTTCTAAAGAACCTGCCCACTTTCCTGGAACATGGTATGGGTGTCAGGGGGAACGATGCCCAGAAGAGTCACAGATGGCTTCCAAGCCACTGGGTTATCACTGGTCAACTTTGTACATTCATGGATGCTGGCATTATCTGACCCTGGCTGAAATCATCTTTAGTCTAGCTGAAATTGCTTAGCTACAAAGGAGGAGGAGGAGATTAGATTTATACCCCGCCCCTCACTCGGAGTCTCACAACGGCTTACGAACAACTTTCCCTTCCCTTCCCCTCCCCACAACAGACACCCTGTGAGGTGGGTGAGGCTGAGAGAGCTCAGAGAGAACTGTCCTTGAGAGAACAGCTCTGACAGAACAGTGGCTTGCCCAAGGTCATCCAGCAGCTGCAAGTGGAGGAGTGGGGAATCAAACCCGGTTCTCCCAGATTAGAGTCCGTGCACTTAACCACTACACCAAAGAAATGTTGTTGTTTCTTTAAGATACTACTACTACTACCACTACCACCATCGTTCTCATTATTTCCAGTGCTGTGATTTCTGCAGAAGGGTTTGGGAACTGAGATCCGTCCTGCTTCCTCTAAGACTAGACTTCCCCGATCTGTTAGTTTGCCCTCTGAAGCCACCTATCCTGCACATAGCTCCTGCAATCTCTCAGGATATTCTTGAACGGCAGGCGTCTAGCCAGACTTCAGAATCCATCCAATTAGTGTGGCTAACTTTCCTTCCCAATAAAAGGTGGCAGATCGGTGGCTCCACAATGGAGACGTTTCAAAAGAAGCGACTGCTGTCTCCAGGCAGTCCCTTCCTTTTGGAGGTATCAAGGCACAGTGCAAACACTACGGAGACAATGCCTTCAAAAGCAACCAAAGCCACCAACCAGGAACAGCTGTGTCAAGAGGAAGAGCAGGACAAACGTAGCAGGAGTTCAAAGGTTCTGATCCTGCTCAGATCAGCGGAAGATGAACCAAAGAAAACTGTGCACAAAAAACAGGCTGTCCTTTAACCTGAATAGCCAATTGGTTCGGGGCTGACGGCTCCTTATTCCTGTTTTCTGTTGCTGTTTTCCACTGTGTCTTTCTTTCAGGGTGAACTGAATTCCAAAGTCTGGAATCTGCAAGTACCCAAACATTGTTTTAAGATAGAACTAGAAGTGAAAGCAGAAGATTGGTGAATGGATTTCCCACTGTTGTTCGAACTGCTAACTGCAACCACAGAGGGGCCATGATTTGGACTGTGGTTATGGCCTAGCAGTTCGAAAGCAAGAAATTGCAAGTAGATAAATAGGTACCACTTCAGTGGGAAGGTAACAGCGTTCCGTGCGCCTTGGTGTTTAGTCATGCCAGCCACATGACCATGGAAACGTCTTCCGACAGCGCTGCCTCTTCGGCTTTGAAACGGAGATGAGCACCGCAACCCTAGAGTCGGATTCGACTGGTTTTCAAGCAAAGGAAACCTTTACCTTTTTACCTTTATGGTTGGGGGAAAAGGGTTTAATTCTCTCTCCCTGTGCTGCTTTGTAAACTCACTCCTAGCACTTCCTCACATGGCTATTTACCCCACAGAAAACACAGGTACCATATCAAGCAATCTCTGTTTCTCCTGTGGGGCAAATAAGAGTCCTTCAAGGGGAGAAAACTGCAATAACGGTAGGGGGGGAGCTTAAGTCCCTTTGCCCCCGCCATAGTCCCAGTCCAAATTTAATATGAATAATATTTTCAACATGGCTATTTTGGCCATCGCCTGAGAGGAGAACGGAAAGGTACCCTGCTGAGCAAACATCACATTCTGCATTTCCAAAACGTGACCTTCTGGCTCTACACTAATCTGAACTCAGAGCCAAACTGTATGTTACATTTTTTTTCCCTTTCACTTGTTTGCACGCCTGCCTCCCCCCCTAGTCATTTGTTTCCTATGCACTTAAACGAGGAATCGATGAACGGCACCTCTGCACTGAGGGCTCCCTATGGTGTCTGCGTGATAAAAAGTAGAGACATCCCCCTGCCAACAAAAGTCCGTATGGTCAAAGCAATGGTATTCCCAGTAGTCATGTATGGCTGCGAGAGTTGGACTATAAGGAAGGCCGAGCGCCGAAGAATAGATTCTTTTGAACTATGATGCTGGAGAAGACTCTTGAGAGGCCCTTGGACTGCAAGAAGATCAAATCAGTCAATCCTAAAAGAAATCAACCCTGACTGTTCCCTGGAAGGCCAGATAATGAAACTGAAGCTCAAATACTTTGGCCATCAAATGAGAAGGGAGCACTCGCTGGAGAAGACCCTGATGCTGGGAGAGATTGAAGGTCAAAGAAGATGGGGACGGCAAAGGATGAGATGGTTAGACAGTGTCATAGATGCAACAAACATGAAATTGAGCCAACTTCAGAGGACGGCGGAAGACAGGAGGGCCTGGCGGGAGCTGGTCCATGGGGTCGCGAAGAGGGGGACTCGACTGTGCGACTGAACAACAAAAATGGAGTCTGCGATGATGTGCATACTGCAATGGGAGAAAAAACAACAGCATGGAGTCGGGATGGCTTGATCAGACCATCCCGATGCCATGAGAGTGCACTGGAGCGATCAGACATGGGAAACTCCGTCCGTGGCTCGTCGCAACCCATTTACTCCTGGATTTTCCATGGTGTCTTTTTTTTAAACAATTTTATTGGGATATAATAAAAAAGTCAAACACATATCAAAATTATATTGTTATATATCCTTTCCACCTTTCTCCCCCCCCCTTCAGGCTTCCCACAGTGCTCAAACCTCCAGCCCATGTCTTAAATTCTATTTGTTACTCCTTTCACCTTTATTTCACATCTATAGGTAACTTCTTTTTCAACTATTGTTCTTATACATTATATATTTATCTCTATTCTTTTAACCTTTGTAATTCAATAGTTATCAAAGCAAAACAAATTGTCCTTCACATCCCAGTATTTCTCTAAATAATCTTTCAAATCTTTCCAATCTGCAAAAAATTCTTCTGCTTCCAAGTTTTTAAGTTTCCTTGACATTTTAT
>NW_015166444.1:638412-638799 GCF_001447785.1 Gekko japonicus | reverse complement strand
GCGGAAACGTGACCAGACGCCCGCCCTTGTCCCACATTTTCCGGAAACTAGTACATTGTATGTGGTAGTTTTTTACTCCGCATCTTCGGCAGGAAGCCACAGGTTAGCCACAGGTGCACTACGCTTCCCAGATGTTGCGGTGTGATCGCGCCCGGAAAATCCGCCTATCATCCATATCTTTAGCATGGCAAATGCTCTGTGTGAACAGGGCCAATGTATAGTTCAGCTCAGTCTTCCAACGTGAGGATATGAAAACTGATGTACGGACAGAGGTCATTTTGGGGGGATCGCGGGGGATCACAGTTCCCCCGGGTGAGGTATGGGGGCGGGGCACGTGACGAAGCCCCACCCCCTGCTTCCGGCCGCCCCGCTTCCGGCCCTCATTCA
>NW_015166444.1:636489-637834 GCF_001447785.1 Gekko japonicus | reverse complement strand
GGTGGCCGGGACCGTTGGGGGCGGGGTGTGTGGCCTTATGACACACTTCCGGTGATGTCAGGGGGTGTGGCCTTATGACACACTTCCGGTTATGTCAGGGGGTGTGGCATATGCTAATGGTTATGCTAATGAGTCCCCCTAGCTCTTTTTCTACGAAATGACCCCTGTGTACGGAAGCATGCTGTTTAGGGTATAATCAGTCACTCTGCCATTCACAGGAGACCCTCCTTTTTAAGGTCTATACTCATTTTCTATGTTTAAAAATTACACGATATCATGTTGAAAGCCTGCCCTGAACTGGATGGCCCAGGCTAGCTGATCTTGCCAGCTCTCGAAAGCTAAGCAGGGTCAGGAGACCACCATGGAAGTCCAGGGTCATGATGCAGAGGCAGGGAATGGCAAACCACCTCTGTTCATTTCTTGCCTTGAAGAGCCCACAGGATTTGCCATAAGTGAGCTGTGACTTGATGCCGCTTTCCACCACACTGAAGGGCTGCCACTTTCTCGCTGTCCCATATACAGGGTACTCTGTGACGTGGCAAGGGATTACAAAGAACAGTAGTTCAATCAAATCCAACAAACCTTCCTCACTCCGGGCCCCCAGCCCACAAGTTATTCACACGGAGAGCATGAATAGCTTGCACATTGGGGATCTAGAAGGAACTATGCCGTTGTGTTTCCTTAAGAAGAGTGAACCTTCTCTCATTTGAACTTACCTGGGTTTTGACATGTGCACCGCATATCCGTCTTCAGATTCCCTTGCCGTCTGAGATCAGACAGACATGACCAGAAATCATTCCCACAGTAGTGCCTTGTCCTCAGCACCGCCTCAGACATATGTTACTCGCCAGTTATTTTATTTCCTAGGGCTTCTACTGTATGATCTACGTTTATGCTATTTGTCTCAAAGTTTTATTGGTATGGAACTGTATTTTATGCTGGCTTTATCCACTTTTATCTCCCCCTCCCCCATTTTGCTGCGTTTTAAATTATTATTACCAGTGTTTAATATTATTGTACATTGGAGTTTCTAAAGCAGCAAAACACCTTATACAGTGTGGGTGTACTTTCCTTGGCACCCACCAAGCTTTTCAGAAAGTTGGGTGGGGCCATTGTAAGTAGGGTTGCCAAGTCTGATTTTCGCCGCAGCGGGGGACTCCTGGCTGGCGGCTGGAGTGCGCACGCAAAGCGCGCACGTGCCGCATCCACGTCACTCGGAAGTGACGCAATCACGCCGGGCACGCTGGGGGCGGGGCAACGACCATCCGAGGGAAAACCATAGAGTTTTCCTTTGGATGACCGTGGCCCCGCCCCCAGCGTGCCCGGCGTGGTTGCATCACTTCCT
>NW_015166444.1:624281-636293 GCF_001447785.1 Gekko japonicus | reverse complement strand
GGTGACGTGCACGTCAGGGTGGGGTTCCCCCCGGGGCCCGATCCGCCGCCGGCGGGGAACGGGCCTCTGGGGCGGGGGTTTCCCCGCCCCCCGGGGGGACTTGGCAAGCCTAATTGTAAGGCAGGGCTTGTTATTGGCTGCCTTCATTCAAGGGAAATGGGTTTTCGTGCCTATGACAACAGGCAACCACTGGAGGATCAGGGGGACTGGGAAATACCTGAGCTTTCCTTGGCCAGTGGAAGGTTTCATTCCCCCTTCAGGCTTTCCTTCTTTCCAGAGTGCATCTGGCTCATTCTCCTGTGGCGGCCATTTTGGGTTTGGCTCACCCTCCTGTGGTGGCCATTTTTGGTTTGGCTCACCCTCCTGTGGCAGCCATTTTGGGTTTGGCTTATCCTCCTGTGGCGACCATTTTGGGTTTGGTTCACCTTCCTGTGGTGGCCATTTTGGGTTTGGCTTACCCTCCAGTGGCAGCCATTTTGGGTTTGGCTCACCCTCCTGTGGTGAACATTTGGGTTCCGCTTATCCTCCTGTGGTGGCCATTTGGGGATGGCACCACCCCCTCTCAAAATTTCATCGGCGACTACAAGTTCAAAAAGGTTGAGGACCCTTTCTGAAGAAATGAGTCACAACAAACAGTGTTGCGGTACACACTGTGACCCTGGCTAAAGACTGTCCAGGGAGAGGCAGCCAGGAAAGGGATTCGACTATTGATCCATTACACAGTTACCCCATTACACAGACGGCATTCCCAGGCAGACCCTCCACCAGACCCTGACCAGAGCCAGGCCTGAGCAGCTTCTGCAAGGTTGCTGCTCCAGGTGTCTCCCAACCACACTCTGACACCCAGAACGCCATATGGCAAGCCTCTCTCCCCGAGCGCAAAGCTATAATTGTGCCCTTATTGTTTTATTGTTGCAATTTGACATTTTATCAATTTTTATTGCAAATTGCCCGGAGTAAAACACTTTCCGAAAGGTAGGCAATAAATGTCACTACCAGTAAGTATAAAATGAACAAATACTTTTTCCTCTCGTTCTTTAAATGCGGTAACACCTCCCCTCGGTTTGCCAACGGTTAACTTCTATCCACTGTGACAATTCCTCTGCGTCTGCTCTTGGTTGTTTAGTGGAAAAGTTTATTCTGGCCTCCTTCTTCCTATTGATCCTTCTAATCATTATGAAGACTGTTTACACCGAGTTTCCCTTTTGTTTTATCCCCCTTCCCTTTTCTTCACCCCAAATAGGAGGTTTATAAATCATTACTGTTTTCACGCCGTTTCTGTACTTTTTAATTAAGTCACTTCCCATGTTTTTATCTAGTTCATTTGTCTCTGCTCCTCTTATCCATCCTTTCTTTTTTCTCCCCTCTCAACTGGTTCCCTCTTCCTCCCCAAGGCAGCCTTGGGTGTGAAATTATACATTTCCATCCAGCTAACGATCACTTTGAATTTTTAAATGTTATTAAATTGGATCACACTGTGGTCACTGGACTATAGTCATCTTGCTGAGATATTTACTCGCAATATTGAAAATGAAATTGGATTGAAGGCCGGGTGATGGGGAAGAGGGGTCGGGGGGGGGGGAGGCCGCGCCGGCTGTGGGGTTGCTGCAGCTAAAGATACTCCCTCGGGATTTTGCGGCGAGCCAGTTCAAAGACACATCTCGTGTCAAGCCATGCACGTATTGTAATATCTTTAATAAATCAATTACTTTTTTTGGCAGGGAAGTGTCACAGCATCTCAAATCCTTGTAATCACCTCGCCCGTTGCTGTGTTTTAAATGCTGCAAAGCCCCAGAAGCAGGCGGGGAAGGAAAGAAGCTGGCGGAAAACAAAAGGCGAGATTTAGCTCTTTGGCCTGGAAGAGGCAATGATGAAGTAGCAACGGGGGAAGGAAGAAGGAAAAAAACACCTTCTCTCTGGGGCACAATTACATTTTCCATCCTGACCAAATCCATCAGTGACCTGTGAACTGGAAAGATCTTTACCCCTCTTATTTTCTTTTCTAATTCCTCTTTTGATGCGAGGCAGAAGCTGCAACACACACAGAGTTTTACACATGCCTTAAAAACCCAACTGGCTGCGGAGAAAGATGCTCCCTCCCCTTGCTCTGCAAGCTGCCCATATTGCACTTGCTAAAGCAGTCCCTAGACCCTATAGCCAGATTTCAGCACTGGGCCTTCTGTGACACAGGCATCTGAAAATAAAAGGACACCTTTGAGTGCATACAGAGTGCATGTCACTTATCATCAAGTCCACTCCGAGCACTTCAGCTAAAGGCTCGTAAGCTCTAGATCAGGGGTGTCAAACTCATTTGTTACGAGGGCCAGATTTGACTTAAATGAGACCTTGTTGAGCCAGGCCATGTCTGTCATAAAATGTAATGCCAGGCAGTGGAGATATAAACTTTATAAAGGACACAAACACAAAGGGTTTTTTTTAACTTAAAATAAAAACATGCTTAAAACATTAGCACTCTTGCAATATTTTGTTTATTTAACAGGGTCTAATAACTGACACCTCTTGCTCTGAATTATTACATCAAAATGTCTGTGCATTTGCAATCTTGAGTATGCTGTTCAGGTGTGTATCTGTAAGCTGCAAACCTACGATGACGCAGCAGCAGCAGAACTGGAAGAAGAAGCAGAACACAGCCAGTTCCACTGGGGGCCTGATCCGGCCCCTGGGCCACATGTTTGACACCCCTGCTCTAAATCATAGCCCGGAAAAAGGTTTGAGCCTCATCTCTGCTAGTAATGTATGCATTCCAAGGAGGAAGTATCACAACAAACTGATTTCATTTCAAGGAAGAATGGATGTCGCAGAGGGCCCTATGATGCCCCATACTTCCTTCCTCTACACTTGCATGCCCCACACCTGATCCACAAAATTCTAGTTTGAGCCCTTTCCCTCTATCGTATAGAAGGCATTCTGGATCTGGGACAAGCCCTGGGGAGGAACTTCAAGTCTGTCTTCACAGCTGAAAACACCGGCACCATACCAAGTGAAGAGTTGCCCTTAATACTTCATGCCAGAATCCTCAACATGTTTGCATGGAAAGAATCTGAAGCTTGCCTTCGACAGGGCATAACGGCAAGATCTTCCATCTGAATCTCTTCCTAAGAAGGTAGGCCATGTAGCTGAACTCATAAGGCACTGCAGGAATTATCCTGGCAAAAGCAACTGTAGGATCATTGCCAACCTAGTCCTGAATCTGAACCTTAGAAAATGCCATCAAGAGGGCCTGTCAAGCCCTGACCTGGATAAGCCCAGACAAGCCGGATCTCATCAGATCTCAGAAGCTAAGCAGGGTCGACTCTGCCAAGTACTTGGAAGGGAGACCTCCTTGGAATACCAGAGGTGGGAGGTGGGGGCAGGCTTTATTCAGGCACCTCTCTGCATATCCTCCAGGCTCCCAGTAGGGGTCAATCACCAGAGTTCTCCATGACTTCCAGGTGCGCACATACTCACACACGTGTGCATGCACACACATGCATATATAGAAAATACCAAAAACAAACAAAAAAAGAGGGCTGGTCAAAGTGCCAATTTAGTTTCTTCAGCGGGGCTACATCACTCCACATATAGACACTTTGATACATTGTGGGTGCTCTGAACAGCTTCATTAGCTATCCACCAAGCCTAAACACACACACACACACACACACATATATATATGGAATGGGAGAAAGTGAACAGTCTCTCCCCACCCCTGTAAGCCTTAGTCAAACAAATGCATGGAGCCCACCTGAGAAACTGGAGGATTATTTAAATCAGGGGTGTCAAACATGTTGCCTGGGGGCTGGATGAGGCCCCCGGAGGGCTTCTATCAGGCCCACAGTGGACCTGGCAGTCTTCTGCTTCTTCTTCCAGTTCTGCTGCTGCTGCTGCTGCATCATCGTAGGTTTGCAGCTTACAGATACACACCTGAACAGCATACTCAAGATTGCAACAGCAGACATTTTGATGCAATAATTCAAAGCAAGAGGTGTCAGTTATCAGACACTGTCAAATAAAATATTGCAAGAGTGCTAATCTTTTACGCATATTTTTATTTTACGTAAAAAAAAAAAACCTTTGTGTTTATGTCTTTTATAAAGTTTATATCTCTGCTACCTGGTATTACATTTTATGACACACATGGCCCGGCCCAACAAGGTCTCATTTATGTCAGATCCGGCCCTCATAGCAAATGAGTTCGACATCCCTGATCTAAACCCTTTTGACATTTCTTAGATGAGGGGTCCCCAATGTGGTGCCCGTGGGAAACCTGGCACCCACCAGCGCCTTTCCTAATGCCCAAGAAGTGTCTTTAGAAAATGGGTGGGGCCAAGCGGGGCTCCTGTCCAGCAGGGCTTCTGATTGGCCAGCGGAGATCTGATTGGTTGTGCAGATTAAGGCAACGTTATTTGAGCAGCAGCTCCCATCACAGTGCTGATTTTATTCTCTCTCACTCATCCTTCCCAGTGCATCTTTGAATTTCTTCTTCTTCTCCCCTGAACTTAGGCTTACTCTGCATGCCTGGCTCCCCCTCCCATGGCCGCTCTCTTGTGGCTGCACTCACCACTCTCTGTCGGAATTCCAAAAGGGGCCATAGGCTCAAAAAGGTTTGGGACCATTGCCTTAGGTATTTTCCCTGAGCGGAAGTCATCACTTTCCCTCCCACATTCTAGGCTGGTCACCTGGCCCCAACGTTTTATCTCAAGGTTATGATGTTAAGCCTTACTTTGGATATGTATCTGTTGGATTTATTTAAGATGACTATGTGTTGTGTTATTTCTCGTTATATCAAACTTAATAAAAAAGATTTAAAAAACAACAACCTGGCCCCAACCAGGATAGCCCAAACAAGCCCGATCCCGTCAGATCTCGGAAGCTAAGCAGGGCCGACCCTGGCAAGTATTTGGATGAGAGACCTCCAAAGAAGATCAGGGCTGGGAAGCAGAGGCAGGCAATAGCAAGACCCCTCTCTGAAGTGTCCAAGCTCCACTAGGGGTGACCAGCAGTCAACCCTGACTTCCAGGCATACACAGACAGACACACACTCACAGAATATTCACATTTTAAAAAAAGAAATCTTGGACGTCTTTTGGTACTACCAACCAGCCTGCCTTGAAGCCTGAGCACGTGGCCTGAGCACGTGGAACTATCCCAGCCTCCCACCAGCAAATATGCTGTATTAGCAATGCCACAATCTCATTCTGTACACAGCCCAGCCCCAAATGGTTCCTTATTCCTGGGGTGCAAATAGCGAAAATCACAAGAAAACAGGAAAAAAAAACGTTCTTCTGCCATGGAATATTTTTTTTCCAAAGTGAACGAGGCAGGTAAGCGGCAGGTCCCGGACAAGTTCAGCTTGTACTCCTGCTCCTTCCTTCCTCCATTCTGCTCCTCTTCCTCCTCAAGCACAGCCATAATTTGAACACAAACAGGAATGAAGCTTTTCAAAAAGTAATGAACTCTGTGCTGGAACCGCAGCAAGGGGGGGTTTAATGCTGGGCTGGGGGAGTCTGGCGAGGCCATCAATTATGCAACCCTGCAGCCGAAGGAGCAAAATATTGTATCTTAGACAGGTTCTGCCACAGGAAGAAGACAAATACTACGGGGGGGGGGGGGGAACCATCTTTAAAACCCCCGAGCAAAGTGTAAGCAACAACAGAGCGAGAGCCGCAACCCAGATCAGGGCAGATGAAACTCGCCAAAGGAGGGAGGGCCCCGCAGACACCAGACTGGCTGGCAGTTCACGCAGGAACACCAGAGCAATTCCAAGCGCAGAAGGGGAGTGTGACGTCTGGTGGCCTCGGCAATTGGCAAGCAGCCTCCCTCTGCCTCCTTGGGTCGAGCAATCTACGCTGTCATGTTGCCGCAATCGGAAAACAGACATACACATCTCCGAATCTGTGCGCTAGGGAGAGGTTCTTATGGGCTACCAGCAACAGCCCAGCAGTCCAGCACACAGGCTTGGATCCAGGCTAGCATTTGCACGGGCTCAAGGATTTCCACCTCTGCAGCACAGCTTTCTCACACACACCCCCCCCCGCGGCAGCTTGAAATGGCCCTCCCAAACCTGTTCCTGGGGGATAGGGGACCCCCAGGAACAGGATTTCAAGGGAGGTATTTCAAGTTGCACAAAAGTTGTCCTCTGGAAATTTCTACCTGTGGAAACGCAAGTCTGGATTCAACCCATACTCAACATGCTCAGCAGCTCCACTTCAAGGTTCTGGAGACTTTAGCTGAGGACCTGATGTCCTGAGACCGGAGCCCAGTCAAGTGAGATGCTGGGGACACTGTGAGCTGAGCCCACCCCAGGCTCAAAGAGGTGAGCAACCTCAGCCTTGGAGAAGGGGACAGGTGCAGGACAAAACAAAATCCGCCTGCCGAATTCTCCCTTTCTTGCTCCCCCCCCCACTCTAGCTATGCAAAGGGAAGATGCCATTGGAGTTCCCTCTGTCTCGCTTGTGATATTTAGGTCCATCTTGAGCTTTGTGGGGCTTTGGAGGGTCAGGTCTAGCCCGCAGGCCACCTCTGGTCCAAAGGATCCCCCGTGCAAAGTCCAGGCAGCTAGAAGCCTCGCATTTTCCCAGGAATGAAAAACCGCTAGCCAGTCCCCCCCCCTTCCCATCCCTCCCCCTTCCCGCCTCTTCCTTTATTACTTTAATCGCTGGCCATGAGCTCAGCTTGGCTCCCAAAGCATGTTCAGACACCTGGTTCTTGGCAGCACTGGTGGCTGGCACCAGCAGCCCACGTGTGGCTCTCAGATAGGAAAGGGAGAGCGATCACAGCCCAGTCAGGAGAGGTCAGCTCAATCCACCTTGACTATCGCCCGCTTGCCAGTCTCCATGTGTTCAAACTCTCCTGCCTTCCAGTCAACTGCAGGCAGAGCGCCAGTGCAGCAGGTTCTTGCGGGAGCTGTGCTTATTTTCAGGGAAGGGGCGGGTACCGAAAAGTGACGGTCGAGGATGGGACAGCCCCCAGACAGCCTTTGGAGGGACAGAAACGCCATAGGCTATTTCTCAGATTTAACACCCTAGGCAGAACAGAATATCTGAAACATATGTCTCCAGAAGTGAATGTGAGAAGCCATCTTCAAACACCCAACAAAAGAACATAAGAGAAGCCAATGTTGGATCAGGCCAATGGGCCCATCCAGTCCAACACTCTGTCACACAGTGGCCAGAAATACCAGGTGCCATCAGGAGGTCCAGCAGTGGGGCCAGGACACTAGAAGCCCTCCCACTGTTGCCACACACACCCCAAGCACCAAGAATACAGTGCATCACTTGCCCCAGACGGAGAGTTCCTATCTATACCTTGTGGCTAATAGCCACTGATGGACCCATATGGAATGTTGGCCCAGCGATCCTTCTCTGAGGAAGGAGAGCTTTAGGTCAGTTTGCAAGTTAAAGCGAACATGTACTGAATCTGTGCACAGGCTACAGTTGACTTCGCTTAACATGTGTGTTCAGTAATTCTCATGTTACACTCAGCACTTGTACGGCTGAACATGAGATACAAGCAGAACCAAGTTTGAGTCCAGGGGCACCTTTAAGACTAATAAAGTTTTATTCAGGGTATAAGCTTTCGTGTGCATGCACACTTCTGCAGGTACATTGAAACAGGATTTCCTCAACCATTACTTATAGGAAGAGAGAGGGTGGGGTGGGGTTAGTTGTCAAGAAGGGCTACTTAGAGTCAAGATGCATAAGGAACTGGGCAATTATAGCTGAAGTTGGATTAAGGCAGTTGTTAAAATCTGTGGATGGCCGTAAATTAGCATACAAACACAAGTGTTAAGAAACAGGTGAGGGCAAAGTTTTGAGCCCAGTGGCACCTTCAAGACCAGCAAAGTTCAATAAAGTTCAATTCTAGGTATAAGGGAGAACTGAGAAACACAGCGTGTGTGTGGATGCACACTCCTTCAGATGCACTGAAACAGATTTCCTGAAATATTACATATGGGGCAGGGTTAGCTGCCAGGAAGAGCTAATTAGAATCTAGATGCAGAAGTAACTGAGCAATAAATACAGCTAAGATTGGAATAACACATTTGGTAATGCATGGAAATAGGAGCAAATTGGCATACAGATAATAAAGGAGTTAACAACAGATACAAGTGCCATATTTATCCAGGTCCTGGTTTCAACTGCAAACCGAACAAGCCAAGATACGCACGACACAGAGACAGAGAGACAGAGAGAGTTTGGAGGGAGCCCCCTGCCACAAGTTATAGCGAACATACAATCCCTGCACAGTGTACACTTGAGGGCTCTTTGTATGTGTGTGTCAAACATTTCTTATGTTACATTTAATGCATACTCAGCCAGCTGAACATGTGACTGAAACCACACATTTACCCAGGCATACATCCCTGCTTTCGTTTGGATAGTGAATGTGTGTCGCCTCCTTCTTACAAGCAGATGTATGCACATGCATGCAGGGTGTACCTGCATTCACTGTGACATTTGAACAGGACTGTTGTAAAGGATGGGGGATGCTATGTGTCACCTTTCCTCAACTGGCTGCTTTCCCTCTGAAACTTCACCCTAAAAAATCTGACTTCATCTACATGGACCCATTCTACAAAATCAAATGAGACATTAGACTCAGCAGTAGTTGGGCTACCTATGAGCTTAGGAGCTTTGCTTTGTGAGCCCAGGGCCTCCAGCAGTACACACACACACACACGAAGCTACCTTATACTCAATCAAGTAATTTTTAAAAAATTTAATTACATTTATATCCCGCCCTCCCCGCACG
Organism: Gekko japonicus; assembly: GCF_001447785.1. Classification (NCBI taxonomy): domain Eukaryota; kingdom Metazoa; phylum Chordata; class Lepidosauria; order Squamata; family Gekkonidae; genus Gekko; species Gekko japonicus. The sequence continues at coordinate 627,539 of NW_015166444.1, read as the reverse complement.
TGGGCTCAGGGTGGCTCACAGTACACCGGTGTAATACAACACCATGGTCAACACAATCAAGGCACACAGTGCGATAAAAACGAATAAAACATTTAAAAACAGTTAACTACAGTGGGCATGCCCAAGGATCCATTGCGACTAAACGTACACACTCCCTATTGCACAGCATACTGAGTCTAAGAGGGGATGCTATGGCCCAGGTGATCAATGGCCAGTCAGCCTGACCCAGCGGTACTGCTTTGCAGGTACCTGTTGGTGGTGGTGTGGTGGCGGCGGCAGCTCCTATTCGAAAGCCTGGTGGAAGAGCTCCGTCTTGCAGGCCCTGCGGAACTGTAACAAGTCCCGCAGGGCCCTGATCTCCTCTGGGAGCTCGTTCCACCAGATAGGAGCCGCCACCGAAAATGACCTGGCCCTTGTGGCAGCAAGCCTGGCCTCTTTAGGGCCCGGGGTCACTAAATGGTTTTGTGACCCCGACCGAAGTGCTCGTTAAGGTCAGTATTGTCTACTCAGACTGGCAAAAACTCTCCAGAATTTTATGTAGAAGTCTTTCACATCACCCAAAACCCGCTCTTTTTAACTGGGGATGCCAGGGATCGAACCCAGTTCTTCTGCAGGGTCTTCCACATGTTACTTAACATGTACTCTGCCACTGTGCCATGGCCCCTCCCACGTACCTCAGATAGGAAGAGAAAAACGTTTGGGCTCACTGTGGTCCACATTTTCTTATCTCTCCATGGGTACATGTGCTTATGCTTTCTCTAGTATTGATACTGGCTAACAGGTGACATACCCAGTACTCTAGATCAGCAGTTCCCAACCTTTTCGGCATGGCGACCCATGAGTCTGAATTTACTTGGTGCGATGATGACCCCTCCGAGGCTAGCCCAAGGTTGGTTTTTGTTTGCTATGCTCTTGCCACCCACCTGGTTCAGCATTTCATTTTCTACAGTGGCTAACCAGACGTCTTTTGAGGAGGAGGAGACTGGATTTATACCCCACCCTTCACTACCGGAAGGAGTCTCAGAGTGGCTTACAATCTCCTTTCCCTTCCCCTCCCCACAACAGACACCCTGTGAGTTAGGTGGGGCTGGAAGAGCTTTTTTGAGAACTGCTCGCGAGAGAACAGCTCTGAAAGAACTTATGACTGACCCGAGGTCACACCAGCAGCTGCATGTGGAGGAGTGGGGAATCAAACAGAGTTCTCCCAGATTAGAGTCCACGCTCTTAAGCACTACACCAATGTGGCTCTCAAACCAACAAATAGAACGCAAAGGGTACACCTGCCCCCACTATGAACCCCACAAAAATGGCATTCCAACATACAAAGCTAAAGAACATAAGAGAAGCCAATGTTGGATCAGGTCAATGGCCCATCCAGTCCAACACTCTGTCACACAGTGGCCAAAAATACCAGGTGCCATCAGTGTGGCCAACTTTTGCACACAGAGGTTACATTCTAGTCTTTGACAACCTTTCCCTTCTCTATTACCCCTTCTATCCCCCCCCCCCAAGATTCTAAGAAACTCACTCTAGCGAAGATGCTGTTTCCAGGGTCAGATCGTGGTTTCCAAAATACAAAAGAGAGCAATAGAAAGGGCCGGCAGGAGTGGCCAATAGGGAAGGCTGGCCTGCAACCCACTTTTAGAGGATTCACAACCCACGTCTAGGTCCCAACCCACAGGTGGGGAAACGGTGCTGTAAATGAATAAGCACACCCAGCTTGGGAACACCGGGGAGGGTAAAACAGCTAGGGGGGAGGTAGGCCTTCCATAGAGTAAAAAACAACAACCCTCCTTCCAGTGCAAGGTGTACAACACCCCTTCCATGTACGGGATCCCACCCAACAAAGCCAGAGGCCGATTCTGCACAATCACTTGCTCCAGTGTCACCCCCCGATAATATCCGCGGAAATTGATCAGTTCCCTATCCGTGGAAATTGATCAGTTCCCCACATGGTGGTCAGCAGTTGACCTGAATCTAATGGTGTTTCCCCCCGGATTTTTCGTCTCCGCTATTTTCAGGTTCTTTTTTTTTTTTGCTGCGGTGTTGGAAGTCGGGGCATTTCAGTGGGGAACTTGCAATTCGCGCCTGTCCCCTCTCCGCCCCTTTGTTTCTTTCCCTCCCCTCCCCTCCCATTCCTGCCTATCAACACCTCTTCAACGCCCGCCTGCTTCTCTTTCCCGCTGCCCCTCTACTTCCCGCCTGCCTGCAAACCCCCCCTTCAGCGTGCGCAGGAATTTTTTATTATTATTTCCCTCCCCGTGTTGCGTTGCAATGCAACAACGGGCCATCGTCGACCGGCATTTAAATGTCCTTTTACATGTTTGTATGCTGTTTTCTCATTTCTGTTTGGCAATTCGCCATGTGTAAAGATTTAATATTCTTTTTCGTATACTGACTTCCCATCTGCCCCCTCACCCACTTCCTGGCTGCATCCCTCCCCTCACCCCCTCCTTGGTGCGCACGTGCTTTTTTCCCTCCAGTGTTGCGTTACAATGCAACGGTGGGCCGGCATTTAAATGTCCTTTTACATGTCTGTATAGTGTTTTCTCATTTCTGTTTGGAATTTGCCATTTGTGTAAAGGTTTAAGCATTTTTTTTCATGTTCGTATACTGACTTCCCATCCGCGCCCCCCCCCCCTTCCCGGCTGCATCAATGGATGCTTTTCGTGGGCATTGAAGGTCAAAAATTAAAGGGACCAATCAGCATTTCAGTGGGTGCTGCGTTACAACGCAACCCCGCCTCCATTCAAAAAAAAAAGGAGAGAGGGGAGGGGACTCTAGATTCAGAGCAAGGCAACATGTGGTAATGAACACCCGGGCAAAACCCAGGTCAGATTTCCGTAATGTGGAAACACGCACAAAGAATTGGGCCAATTAGACCGGGGGGAAAGGGGGGCAAAGCATTAGTGCAGAATCGGCCAGAGAGACACAGAAAACGTAACCCAGCGGTGGATCCTGCTTTGTGCAGGAGAGTTCTAAGGCTCTCTTCCCCTTGCTGAAGAACCCAGACTTTTTTTTTAAAAACCCACCAGATCTAAAGATCAGCAAGGACAAGAGGGATGGGGAGAGAAGAGCTGGATTAAAGTAAAAGATCAGAATTTATGCTCGAGACTTAAGGTTTAATAATGCAACAGAAAATCAATATTTAATAAAGCAAATGATGGGGAAAAAACAGCAAACGGCAGATGAGGCTGCAGCACTGTTTTCAAACACGTAACTCCCAGAGGAGGCTGACTTGGCAGCACGGATCCGATA
>NW_015166444.1:620970-624209 GCF_001447785.1 Gekko japonicus | reverse complement strand
GGTCTCTCTCTTTTTTAATATTAAAGAACAAGCGAAGAATTACAATCAGCGAACCACAAAATCGAAGGATCCAGGCACTGTAGAGGGACAGGGGCAATCAACAGAGAAACGGCGCAAGATGACAGCCGGCCAGGCCTGGAAAGGAATGGAAGGGACTGCTTGGAGACCTGAGCCTCAGCCAGATGGAGACCCGCAGATCAGTGGCGAGGCTCACGATTTTTGGTCCCGCTTCTTTAGGGAGATGAGTGTTGAGGAGTCACAGGCTTGGAAGGGCACCAGTGGCCACCTAGTCCAGCTCTCGGTCAGGAAGCAGCAACAGCTGCCGGCTGGCTCTCTGCAAAGCAGCACGCTCAGTCCAGACCTTTGTGCGATTCGAGTGGCTGAGCTCGGGATGCCGATCGGTCACCTGTTCGTTTGGGCTTTCTTGATCAACGAATATTCCATGAATGCCCTTTTCTAAGTGCATCGTGAAGGGGGAGGGTCACTTGACCAGTTTGGTGTCGTGGTTAGGAGCGCGGACTCCAATATGCAAGAACCAGGCTTGGTTCCCCACTCCTCCACATGCAGCTGCTGGAGTGACCTTGTCAGTCACAGTTCTCTCAGAGCTGTTCTCTCAAGGGAAGTTCTCCAGAGAGCTCTCTCAGCCCCACTTACCTCACAGGGTGTCTGTTGTGGGGAGGGGAAGGGAAAGGAGATTGTAAGCCTCTCTAAGACTGAGAGAGGGATGGGGTATAAATCCAATCTCTCCTCTTCTCTCTTGATAGCAAGGGCAGAAATCACTCATGGTTTTGTTTGTTTGTTTGTTTTGGTTGTCAAGTTGCAGCCAACTTACGGTGACCCCAGAGGCTTTTAAGGGAACAGATTTTACGGGTGGTTTTCCATTGTCTGCCTGTGCATAGTGACACTGGTATTCCTTGGCGGTCTCCTATCCGAGTGCTAACCTGGGCCGACCCTGCTTAACTTCCAAGTTCTACTGAGATTAGGATAACGTGGGCTATCCAAGTCAGGGCAACTCATGCTCAACCCCTGAAAAAAGCTTTGCATGGGCACACAATCCCCCCCAGAGAGCTTCTATACTCTCCCCTCCAAATTAAGGCACAAGACCTAGCCGAGTGGGCCACTCCTTTCCCCGACCCGGGACCCAATAAGATGCAAGCATGTGACAGGATGTCATGTGACACCAGAGTCATGTGAACTCAGAGTGACAGGATATGCAGGAGCCAGAATTATGGTCTGAGGCCAGGACTGGACGGCCGACCAAGAGAGCTAGGGACAGGAAACACACGCTTAGCAGCAGGAAGTGCACTATAGAAGAAGAAGAAGAGAAGAGATTGGATTTATGCCCCGCCCTTCACTTGGAGTCTCAGAGCGGCTTACAAACTCCTCTCCCTTCCCCTCCCCACAACAGACACCCTGTGAGGTGGGTGGGGCTGAGAGAGCTCTGACAGAAACTGCTCTTTTTCAAGGACACCTGTGCCAGAGCTTGTGACTGACCCAAGGTCACATCAGCAGGTGCAAGTGGAGGAGTGGGGAATCAAACCCGGCTCTCCCAGATTAGAATCCGTGCACTTAAGCACTACACCAAACTGGCTCTCACCTATAGTGAAAGGAAAGGCCATGAGGGGTTCCTCTCTGCCACTCACGTGAACTTGCATTGCTGTGTTGATGCTCCTCTCAATATGTGCACAAAGGGAGACAGACGAGAGGCATCATCCCTCTCTGCGCAAGCACACTGGCAACAGGTCCTTCTAGACAGCAGAAAGAAGTGGTAGTTCTATATGGGCTCACATCCCAGTTCTCTACAACCAGCTTCATGGTCCAAATGGTTCACACCCCTGGGCTGAAGACCACTGGCCTAATGTGTCCAACTAACCAGCTGCAGTAAACACAGGTCTCCTCTGCATAGCCCCGGGAGCCTTGGGGAAGGGGGAAGAGGCAGGAGGAATCAGGAAATACAGGAAATAGGTCGTCCCAGTAGTAGAAGTCACAAGCAACGCTCCCTCTAAGCTTTGGAGTCTTGTGAGCAAAAATTCTACTTTGTGAGCTACTGGCCTTAGTTTGTTGTGAGTGAGCAATCTGGCTACTGCACACATTAATTTGCTCCCGAGCCATCGTTCCTGAGCTAAGACAAAAATGTGTGAGCTGGAGGCTAAAAAACCCTGTGAGCTAGCTCACACTAACTCAGCTTAGAGGGAACACTGGTCACAAGGATGCAAGAGTCTGCCTGGGCAGCCCCAGGAGCCATTGTTATGACTCTGAGGAGGAGACACACACACACACCCTGCCATGATTAAGGGTGTGCAGAAAACATTCTACAATGCTGTCCCTATACAAATCCTAACTCTGCAGCAAGAAATACTTGTCACCTGGAGAAATGACACGAGGAGGACACAGATTGGGCACCACATTTTAGGAAGGATGTTGACAAGCTTGAGTGTGTCCAGAAGAGGACAACCAGGATGGTGAGAGGGTTGGAATTAGAGATGTGAAGGCCCGGGGAAAAACCGGAAAAAATCGGGGAGGAAACTTTTTTTCCTGTTTTTTTCCTGAAGCCTTTTTATTTTTCCCCGAAAAATTGGAAAAATTGAAAAAAGAAAAGAAAAAAAAATGATTATGGAACGTTTTATTTTAACATGATGAATAAAATATTTTAAGACAAGGTGTTCAAATATTTTCCAAATCATTTCTAAAATATATATATATGGTATCAGATTGATCTAATTTCTGTGCACTGAGGACAAGCAAGTCCTAGGTTACAAACTGAACTCTCCAATGCAAGAACAAGATGCATTTCTTCCTTTAGGAGGTGCGATTGTCAGAAGAAAATAAAAAGGTTTCAGTTTTGTTTTTGCATGTGGGTGGGTATTCTGTTTGTAATAATTGTTTGGACACACTATATTTTTAATATGCCAGTTGTGATAATTTCATGCCAAGTAAAAATGTCCATAGTCATATTTTATGTTCCTAAAGTAATGCATTTCTTCCTTTAGGAGGTGCGATTGTCAGAAGAAAATAAAAAAGTTTCAGTTTTGTTTTTGCATGTGGGTGGGTATTCTGTTTGTAATAATTGTTTGGATACACTATATTTTTAATATGCTAGTTGTGATAATTTCATGCCAAGTAAAAATGTCCATAGTCATATTTTATGTTCCTAAAGTATCAGAATGACTTTCAATCTAGAAAAGACAAAAGAAATACTAATGTAGCAATTTTTTTTAATTTTTCCAAAAATTTCCATT